>NC_077234.1:21631248-21836248 GCF_027887165.1 Monodelphis domestica
AATTAAAAAAAAAAGAAAGATGCAGAAAACCTACACTACATCAAGAAGATCAAGAATGAACGTTGGATATGGTTGATTGAACTGAAGTTTGATTGAACATTTATTATAAATGTACACATTTATGCCAAAAGGGACTACCCCTAATTTGGCTGTCAATGTGCCTAGCAAAACATTGGTTTTGCTTTCTTTCTTTTCTATTTTCTCCCTCACTACTCTAATTTCTCTGAGAAAATTGAATATTGTGTATATCTGTAGTTAGAAGTGCATCTAGGACTACAAATTGATTATGTCAAATGACCAATGGAGAGACTAGTCTCCCAATGATCATTCAGGGGGGATTGTGAACCTTAAAAATTCCCAGACCTTACTTCATAAGATTGGATTAAGACCATTCCCCATTTGGGCAGTGAACTCTACTTAGATCAGAAATGAAGACCTCTACTCCACTGGTACTTAAGCCTGCTTTAGGGGAGAAAACTCCTTGCTGAACAATGAAAAGTACTTAAACCCATACTTAAGCCATGCCTATTTTTAGAACTAATTCAAAGGAGTGCTAAGTACCTATAAAGGTCAAGCAACTTGTGAATTTACAAGGAAGAAAGAGCTGAGAAACTTACTCAGAGCTTTCCTGGTGTGAATTACTCAAAAATCCACACCTTCTTAGGTGTGGACTAAGAATGGTCTGTCCTTTGAAAAACATCTACTGTGATTGGTGATACTGTGATTGTGAATTCTTGCTGCTGAAATGGGTTGGAGATATATAGAAATGCTGATGATTTATGTGGGTTTATTTTGTATCCTGAAACTTTGCTAAAGTTGTTGATTATTTCAATTAGCTTTTTGGTTGAGTCCCTAGGATTCTTTAAGTAGACCATCATGTCATCTGCAAAGAGTGATAACTTGGTCTCCTCCTTGCCTATTTTATTACCTTCAATTTATTTTTCTTCTCCTATTGATACTGCTAGTGTTTCTAGTACAATGTTAAATAATAAAGGTGATAATGGGCATCCTTGTTTCACTCCTGATCTTATTGGGAAGGCATCTAGTTTATCCCCATTGCAGATGATATTAGCTGATGGTTTTAGATATACACTGTTTATTATTTTTAGGAACGACCCTTCCATTCCTATGCTTTCTAGTGTTTCCAATAGGAATGCCTGTTGCATTTTCTCAAAGGCTTTTTCTGCATCTAATGAGATAATCATGTGACTTTTGTCAGTTTGCTTTTTAATATGGTCAATTATGTGGATGGTTTTCCTAATATTGAACCATCCTTGCATTCCTGGCCTGGCCATAGTTCACAACCCTTGTGATGGCTTACTGGAGTTTTTTTTTTGCTAGTATCCTATTTAAGATTTTTGCATCTATATTCATCAAGGAGATGGGTCTAGTTTTCTTTGTTTTTGACCTGCCTGGCTTTGGGATCAGTATCATTTGTGTGGCTGTCTATGTTTGCCCATCCACAGGGCCACCATCATGCAGATTACCAGAATTCCATGGCCCAGCCTGGGGATGTGAAACCATCGACCCATGGCAGCAGAGTCCCTGATATCATACTACAAAGGGAGCAAAGCAAGGGCTGGGATGCCACCCTTGATTCCAGAAATCCCCAGCAGATAAGGGATGGACATGGGGACTTAGGCTAGAGATGAAAGGCAAGAATCCAGGGGTAGAATTCACAGGGCAGCAAATAGCTGACAAAGTACCACCCTCACCAGTGAGCCAGAACAGAGAGGTCCTTGGAGGAACCCACTCCCACTGTCTCCACACCTGGGTATCAAGACTGCCATAAAGTATCCTCACAGAGACCAATCGCTCCTCTCTCTGCTCACAACAGTCTTTTCCTTCTTGAATGCCAGCACCCCCAGACAACATCAGACTGTTGGCTCCGTTTGTACCCTCAACCTCTGTATGTTGGTATTGGGGGCCAGGGGTTCCTGTCCATCTCCTTCGGTCTCCCCAAATGTTTTGTATGTCATCAAATTGTATGAGGCCAATTCCAAAGTGGGGACATGAGCCATTTCTTACCTTAGGGGACTTACAAGGCAATGGCACTTGTTTTATATGCAGTCTGGGGCAGATCTCAGATGTTCATGTCTTGCTCCCCACTGCATCAGCATCGTCACTGACCCTAATGTAGGAGAAATGTATGGTACTGGAAAGCCCCTCCTGGTACATGGTTTGCCTGTACCACAGGTCTCACACCTCATACCTTAAGAACAAAGGATGCTGCAGGTGACCCTGTACTTTGCATCCTGGTTCATATTATTCCCCAGGTTTACTATTACTCAGGGGAAGGAGGTAGGGAGCACTTTGAAGGGATGCGGACTAGTCAGGCCATATCAGGTCAGAGTGCCAATTCTCATCCCAATCTTGGTAGGGCTGGGGATAGGAGGAACTGCAGCTCTCAGCACTGCCGCCCTTGCTCAGGGAAACCAGAATTTCCAGGCTCTCAACAGATTTTAGACCTTACTGAATTAGGCATTAATTGCTGGGAGCCATCAGACCAAGATGCCTGGACAGAGTCATGCGTGGTAGCTGGGGAGACCAGAGTGGACTGTGACTGCCCACTCTATCCCCTTTACACGGCCTCCTTCGTCAATGCCCCTTACCTATGAATTGACATGATTATTATTCCCTCTAGTCTCAAAAGAAATAATGCAAGAGCAAATCACTTGTACCCTAGTCTCTAAAAACACCACCAAAAGATCAGACCCTCGAACCCAGTCCCAAAAAGACGAGTTAACTTTTATTCTTGTACATAATTCCTAGCAATACTGCAGTGGCAGATCAAGCCCCAAAACTTCCCCACTCACAGAAGCCTGTTCTCATGAAGTCAACAGAAAACCCGAGAGGCCCAAGTGATAAGGACAAATACATCAAGCTTCAGTATGCCTCAGTGACTCAGGAACTTCCTAGAAGCCACCAGTCTAAACTTGACTTGTGCTCCCAGACCCCTCAGCCTTGATGATATGATTGAATGGTCTAAGAACTGCTGATTAATTATTCCATTTTTATTAAAAGCTCAAAACTTCTTGCTCACAAAAAGGCAGTGAATGACTATAATTCCATCTGCTCTTTCTTTCATTCTATCAATTTATGGAGTGTATTCTTCAATTGCCCTCCCAACTTCATCCAAGGCAGAGAGCAAAGCATCTTTTTTCAGGTCCAAGATACGGTTAAGCTCCTTAAAGTACTGGAGGACGGTTTCTTTATCACTTTGGACAACTTGCTCCACATGGGATTTCTGGTCCAATAACTTTTCAAGGAGCAGAGAGACATCTCCCAAGGGACCTTCGGTCAACTGCTTGAAGAGTTTGGGGGGGCTCCTCCTTTTCTTTCTTGTAGGCACTGAGAATGTCTACAAGGTTAACAAAAAACAAGATCCACATCCCGGAAATAATTGTCAGTATTAAAACTGCTGAAAATCTATGTAAAGTCCTCCCTCCCCCTCGGAGTCCTAGTCCTCCCTCCCCCTCGGAGTCCTAGTCCTCCCTCCCCCTCGGAGTCCTAGTCCTCCCTCCCCCCTGGAGTCCTAGTCCTCCGAATCTTTAGCCTCTTCCTCTTCCTCGGCCGCCTCTTCCTCTTCCTCGGCCGCCTCTTCCTCTTCCTCGGCCGCCTCTTCCTCTTCCTCGGCCGCCTCTTCCTCTTCCTCGGCCGCCTCTTCCTCTTCCTCGGCCGCCTCTTCCTCTTCCTCGGCCGCCTCTTCCTCTTCCTCGGCCGCCTCTTCCTCTTCCTCGGCCGCCTCTTCCTCTTCCTCGGCCGCCTCTTCCTCTTCCTCGGCCGCCTCTTCCTCTTCCTCGGCCGCCTCTTCCTCTTCCTCGGCCGCCTCTTCCAAGGCCTTCTCCAAGGCCTCCTCCTCCTCCTCCTCCTCCTCCTCCTCCTCCTCCTCCTCGGAACAAATCTCATGAGTCTGAAGTCTGGACTTTTGTCTCTGTTCCATGGAATATAGTAAAGCATCTTTTTTTCGTTCCAAGATCCAAGTAAGCTCCTTATAATACTGGAGGAGGGTTTCTTTATCACTTCGGACAAATTGCTCCACATAGGATTTCTCCTTCTCTAACTTTTGAATGTTCAGCCAGATATCTTCCCAGTGATACTCAGTGTCAAGCAACATCTGGAACTTGAGGGGCTTCCCCTTTCCTTTAATGTAGACCCTGAGAAGGTCTTCGATGGGGTGTCCTCGGTGCTCGCCTTTGGTAAGGCAGTGGCCACACACTGGCTCGCGGTCCTGCAGGCAATAGATGTTGAGTGGCTGGCTGTGTTCAGGACAAATGAAGAATTCTTCCTTCTTGCATTTTTCAATAAGAGCCTTCACGGCAAGGTTGATGGGCAAAGAGTCAATGCCAGGGGGAGGGATTTCAATTATTCGCCTGCAACTAAAACAAGTGATGTTAATCTGCTCGCAGACATTCTCAGATGCCTCAAGAACATTTTCTTCATCTTCCAGACAATTTCTGCAAAACGTATGGGAGCATGGCAGGATTCGAGGATCCTCAAATATGTCAATACAAAAGGGGCATGTAAGTTCCTCCTCAAAAAAATGCATTTCCTGTGAAGAAAAAAAATTGCTTTGAGTCACTTGCAAATACTGATTTTTAAACAGTTTCTAGTTGCTAATAAGAGACCCAGAATTCACTAAGCACCAAATGCCTGCAATTAATGAGAAACAGATCACGACCACCTAAAATAAACTGGAGACTCCTGAATAGGTGATACTGTCAGAGCCAGAACTGAAGTGCATTAAAAAGACTCCAATTACATTTAAAAACATTTTTAGTCTCCTGCATAGCCAAGACTCCTGGAGTTTGTGTGTATTTTAAGTTGAGGTCAGTAGGAATTACTGGGCATATTCTAAGTGCCAGACACAGGAAGCACAAAGCCTGACCATTCATTGTGCCCTCAAGGAACTAATAATGGAACATGACAAGGACCAGATCTATAGAATGGATGGAGTGTGATCCACCCCCAAGGGGGAAAGCACTAGCAGAAGCCTATAAAGGCCACCCACAGAAAAGAGTGTTTCAACAGGGCCTCAATGGAAGTGAGGGACTCCCCGGGAGATTGAATCCAATGAGGCTAAATAGGTTTATGATGGGAAGCCAGAGCTCAGGCTGGGAGTCTGCATGCCAAGTGACCTTGGGCCAGTCACTTAACACCCAGTGCCTTGCCCTGTTGCTCTTCTAAGACAGAACTGAAGGGTTTCCATAAAAAAGGGAAGAAGCTGATGGCAGCAGCAGGAGGCTGTGCTCAGGCCCAGATCTCCTCCCATCTCTCTCACCCCCTCCCAGCTTTTCCCCTTGGGTCCTAATATGCCCAAGAGAATAAAGCCAAGGTTTGTAAACATCTGGCAGCCATGCACAGCCTCCATTTCCCTCAGGAGGCCTTTTCAGCTCTCTGGGCCAGCTTGGCCCACAGAAATGGATGTGCCTGTTGTGAAAAATAGACTCGAATACAGGACTACAATCCCCATGAGCCTTTGCTCCACTTCCCAAGAATGCCTTGTAATCTCACCTGGGCCGAGATCGAGAAGGTATTTAAGCTGATTCAAAGGCTTTTGAGGGGCTCTGGGCACTTTTTGGACTTCTGTTTTGGAGCTGGCGGTCTCTTGCGTGATATGAGGTTATTTTGTCTAGGCCTCTGGCCTAGGCACATGTTTCTTACTTGTATATTTGTTAATCTTTAACCTTTAATAAACCTCTAAAAAATATAATACTCCTTGCAGAGAGAAACTAATTTCTACCTGCCTCAGTCTCCCCAAATTCCCTAAATTTTAATCTTTACACTGTGCTGTAGCCAGGTCGGGAAAAGCCCCATTTTTCTCCCTCTCTTTCTCTGACTTTTCTGTAGCAGGGCTAATGAGAAAACAGGTTTTGGCTGATTTCGCACACAAGACCCAGTTCCCATTTCTTCCCTTCCTGGAGAGAGGGGAGGGATGGGAAGGGAATCTGGCACATGGAACAGAAATGATCAAGAAGGTGAAAAAGAAGAGTAAATCCAGGGAATAGGGAGAGGGGTTTCTGGGGCTCTTCCTGCCACACAAAGCTCCAGCTGGTGACACTCCACCAAGGCTCCATGGGAGCGCTGGCTGTCAGACCAACCCAGCAATGCTAGGGAAAGGAGATTCTAAAGGAAATGACAAAAGAAGGCAGTTTTATAAAAACCTAAGCCTACAATTCAACACATTCTGAATGAAAAGGCATTGAAAATCTCTTCCTTGGTGCCTGGCTCTTTGCTAAGAACTGGAATAGAAACAGGAAAAGGGGGCCAGTCACTGCTTCTGAGGTGATGGTTTTAAGGGAACAAGTCTAGGGAAGAAGTGCCAAGGTGGGGGGCAGGGTGACCAGGCTTGTAGAAGGAAGTCCTGAGTTCCAATCTGGCCTCAAACACTTCCCAGCTGTATGAACCTGGAGGAGTCACATCACCCCCTCCCTATAGCCCTTTACTGCTCTCCTGCCTTGGAACTGATAGCAGAATTGCTATCTGGATTGAGGCACAATCTGTTCCTGATTCCCCCCTTCCTCTTCCAGGGTGAGCTCTGGGAATCAGAGGGTTCCCATGCTTAAAGGTGCACAGGAGGGCTGCTAGAATTCTGATGTTAACAAATTCTGATGCTAACAAACACCCTGGAAATCTTTTTTTTTTCCTGAGACTTTTTTTGAGCTTCAATTTAGAAGACTCTCATGCTGTCTCTTCCAGGCCTGTGAGCTCTGATTCTGTCACTTGAAAAAAGTGAGTTTTTCCAAATTCGGTGAATTTCCTTCGGGGGTTACACAAAGATATTATTGGCTCAATTTTCAGAGAACTCTTCAGGCCAATTGGCCAACAGCTTGTCCTCAAATTGGAAGCATCCCTGTAAGAGTTTCTAATGTATCACTAGTTGTTTGTCTATAGTAAATGAGATTGCTGAGTGTGGCCTGTGTTTTCTGTCTATGGAGTCTAGAAGCCCCAAACCTGTGTTCTAGTTGGATCTGGAAACCCCAGGTTTGACCTTGCCACAGGAGTTCCTCCCCAGGGAAAGTCCTACTTCATGGCCTCTTAGACTAAGGATAGACTTGGAGATGGTTAGTGGCTCTTCTGGCCTCCACAAGCCTCTCCCACTATCACACCCTTCTTTGGAGGATCCAACGTCAGCTTGGGAGACTGAAGGGTTACCAGCTGCCTATTGGGGGTTCCAGATCCCACTAGGCACAGGTTTGGGGGTTCTAGATTCCATGTTGGCAGAACCCACCTCTAAGAGCTGTCAAAGCCCTGTGAAGTCATCAGCCAATCACTGAGCAACAGCAAGCCAACAGGCAGGCATTTGGCTGGAATCTCTTTTCCAAGGGCAGAACAGAACAGGTGTAAACCTCAAATTTCCTTAGACTTATAAATGTTGGAAATTTCACCATTGGGATATTTCATACTTGGAAAATTTCTTACTGATAGTCTATTGGAATGGGAACCCCATTGGCATGGGAGGTTCCTTCTCTTCCCTTCTTAAGATTACTTTAGGACAGAAACCTTTTGCTGAACAATGGAAAGGACTTTGACCTATGCTTAAGCATAGAACAGGAATTTCCTTGAGTCTTGATTGATTTTAGAATTGATACAATGGAGATACTCCACCCTATTCAGTCCTAATAGGATTGAGTAAGGGCTGCAGCCTAGATCAAAATTTAATTATTCCAATCTCTACCATACTCAAGTTAACAGGATTTAGAAAGGGCTGTAACAAAGGAGTATAGATTTAATCATTTGAAAATATGACCTTCAACAGACATGTGCAAAAGCCAGAAACCTCTGGGCGGTCCTGGGTTAAGCGAGAGCCTCCATTGACAGGCAAATTGATGAAGAGTGATTGGTAGATGTGAGGACTGAGGGGAGGCAACTTGGATGGTTTCCTTAAAGATAGGAGGGTCTGGAGACTCGTGGTGGGGGAGGTTGAGTTTGGAGTGGTGTGGTTCCTGGGCTCGGAGAAAGCTTGCTCTGAAGGAAGCTGAAAGTGGGGGCCTCTGAGACTGTTTCTCCATTTTGGACACGTGAGTGAAAGGGACTGATCTCTTTTCTTTGCCCCAGCTATCTAAGGGCTTGGGCCTTTTGGCCCAGCCTAAACAGAGGGGGTATTTAAGCCCTATTCCCTTCTCTCCCCTTTCTCTCTCTCTATATATCTCTAATTCCTTTCTTGCTCCTATTGTAATTAAACTAAAAAAGGCTGACGGCTGACTTGAGTTTTTCATTTAGGAATTACATAGCTGATTCCTTGGCGACCTTAAATTAATATATATCAGTCCTTTAAAGTGATTCCCTTGTAACACAGGCCAACGGAGGCTTGGCCAAGACTCCTGTTCCAAGGAGAGCTTCTTTGTAAAATGGAATCACTCTGCGGCTTTGCAGGCTTCATCCATCAAACCTTAACTTTTATAGCCTGCAGAGGAGGACGGTACAGGCGGCCCCAGGCTGGGACAAATGTGGGTGCAAAACAAGGCACCCTTCTGGCTGGAGGAGCAAACCTGCGTCCTGCTTGCCAAGGCGCTGCCCAGCCTAACCCACTGAAAAGCTGCTCCTGGAAAGTCCTTCCAGATGCTCCTGTTCCTCATTATTTCCTCCCCAAAGCACGAGCGCCTCTCATGGCCAAAGCCAGGCGTTCAGAAGCCACCCTGAGCCCCCGCATCTGTCACCCCGAGGCTCCCCGGGGGCACCTCTCAGCCGGCCCCTTCTAAATGGCAGGGAAGGAGGCGAAGGCTTTGGGGAACAGAGCCCCGGGAGTCCCGGCCCGGTCTGAAGCTGGTGGGCACGGGGTGTAGGGCCGGGATGTCCCTCCAGATCTAGTCCTGCTGGCCTCCCCCAGAGGGACCTCAGCTCTCTGGGGAAAGTCCCGAGCCAGAATGAGGCACAAATGGGCGGGGGTCACGGTGTTGGGATCCCCAGCGCAGGAGGAAGGGGAGGAGTCAAGGAACACAAAGGAGGTCAAACAGGAGGCTGGGGAAACGACGCCTGGTGGGGAAAACTGAGGTAGGGGGCGCCGGGGAGGAACGACCAAGTCATGGGGAGGATGGCCTCAAGACCAGGAAGCAACAAGAGTTTGGAGGTCGGGGCCCCTCCTTCCCTCAAAGGACTCAGAGGTCCTTCCCTTTCCAGGGAAGAGAGCCAAGACGCTGGCCACAGGGATCCACCCTGCTCCACACCCCACAATCCGTCCTCGAACCGATATCGATCTGTCCCTAGCCTGGAGCCGGGGAACAGGGCAGGACTGGATTGAATTTTGGCGGCTCACCCGCGCAGGAAGCTAAGCCCGGTACTTTCCACCTCAACATAGTCGTCCCTTCCCCATCGTGGACTGGGACGTTGAGGAAAGCTGTCTACCGAGAAATCGCTCTGGAGGCTTCGCTCCAGGCTCTCTCCCTGACCTGTTCTCGACTCCGGAATTCCAAGCTGACTGGCAGGGGGTCGAGGCTCTCCCAGCCCCGGGGCCAACACCTTGGTGGGGGGATGCGCCAGAGGGCTCAAGTGTTCAGCGCCGGGTCACCTCCTACCTAATTGATACAGTGCGGGGAATGGGCCGATTTATCCCAAAGATCGCACTGGATGCTTTAAGAACAGGGTCTCCAGGAAGTCAGTGTAGAAAGAGTGAAGGAAGAAACTCGGAGGGCGGCTAGGCAGGAAGTCATTTACTCCGGTCCGGCTCAGTCCGGCGGGGACTTTAGTCCTCAGGCCTCGCCTACAGGCCACTGGCCTGGGCCATTCCCTCCTGAGGCTAGTCTTTTCAGAAACCCAACAGCTAAGAGCCAACCTTTCACTCACCGCAGCGGCAGTCCAAAGAGATATCAGAAGAGCCTGGCCAGGAACAGGGCCTCCGGGTCAGTCAGCGCGTTCTCCACTAGCTCCACTCCAAGAACAGGAACTCTGGATAGAACTGAAGTCAGGAAGCTGTCGTTCCCCTTTAAATACACTCTCTTTGGAGTCCCCTCCTGTGCCCTCCCCCAGTTCCCCTCTGATTGGTCACCACTAGAGTGCCTGTGGCTCACGGATCTCCCACCAAAGGATTGAGTGGGATGTGGACACTTTGGGTGATTAGATCTACAGATGGGCGGGGCTGACAATTTACTCATTTTCCCAATCCCGGCAGAGTTCCATTGAATCTTCACAATACCCTTCCCACTCCTCCCTTGTTAATCCCTAATAATTTATCAGTTCAGCTAGAGCTAGCTAGGTCTGGGTCAGTTACTGGAGCCATCAAAGGTTGGGGGAATCATAGCTCTCCCCAAAAGAGGGTTAACCTGTGGATCCCAGTGATCCAAACTGCCTAATCCAAGGAACAGCACCTCTCCTCGGAGGAGGTACAAACCCAGGGCTTTGAAGAGAACTGGCACTTGGTGTTCCTGAGGAGACCAGAGGCAAGAGATTTCATCTAGCCTCTGAAGAAGAAATTGGGGGGACAGGAGGTCATCCTACTGGGGCTTTCCCTTCCACCTCTTCTCCTCTACCTCACAGAATCATTCTCTCAAGAGACATATCCCTCAGGGAGACAAGACTGGGTTACTTTCCCCAAAGGGAAAAGAGGGGAAGATCCATCTCCTCCCTCTCTCCATTCTCTCTTTCCCTCCATTTCCTCTGGGTGTATGGGTGTTCCCTGTTTGGCCATACATAACATCTGTGAACCTGCTTTTCTCAAGAAATCTCTAAGGAAAAAGATTTGAACAAGAATATTCATAGCTGTGCAGTTTGTGGTGGCAGAAAACTGGAAAATGAGGGGCTGCCCTTCGATTGGGGAATGGCTGAACACATTGTGCTATATGTTGCTGACAGAATACTATTGTGCTCAAAGGAACAATAAAGTGGAGGGACTCCATGTGAACTGGAACAACCTCCAGGAAGTGATGCAGAGTGAGAGGAGCAGAACCAGGAGAACATTGTACACAGAGACTGATACACTGTGGTACAATCGAATGTAATGGACTTCTCTACTAGAAGCAATGCACTGACTCAGGACCATCATGAGGGACTGAGGAGAAAGAAGGCTCTCCACATCCAGAGGAAGAACTGTGGGAAAAGAAACACAGAAGAAAAACAACCACTTGATCACATGGATAGGTGGGGCTAAGACTGGGAAAGTGGACTCTAAAAGATCACCCTAGTGCAAATACTAATAATAAGGAAATGGGTCTTGATGGATGGCACATGTTAAACCCACTGGAATTGTGCATCCTATATGGGAGGGGATGGGAAGAGGGGAGGGAAGGAACATGAATCTTGTAACCATGGAAAATTATTCTAAATCATCTAATGAAGTAAAAAAAAAAAGAAATCTCTTTAATACCTTTCTTCCACCTGAAAACACAACCCTAGACTCAGAAGGAGATTGCATTAGACTCCCTCATCTGAGCCAGGCTGCCTATTTCTTCTGGGTCTCCCCCTTGACTCCTTTGGATTTGTTTGAGATTTAAATTGAGAGATTAACTCAGAAATTGTCAACATGGAATCTAGGAATCCCAAACTTGTGGCCCAGTGGGATCTGATGGACCCCAAGTTTCAGGACTAGCTTATAAGTTGGAGACCCCAAAGTTTGTCCTTGTTCCCTCTTCCCATGGAATCTACCCTGAAGGGAATCCCAGGCTGGCAGTTTCAGAGTGAGTGGGGGACTCTCTGGGGAATGACAATGCTAGTTGGGTGTTGGTTGTCTTTGAGGATTGTCTTTGTGCGTTTTTGTGCACAAAGACACCTGTGCATGAAGATTTAAGTGGAAAAGTCAATGCACAGAGATAGTCCCACTCTCTGAGTTGGAAGCCTGGGTCCATTGGCACGAAAAGTCATTACACCTGGACACTTCCTCAGCTGCATTGGATGGCCATGTTTTCTTTTGTGCTCCATCACAAGTGAGAGCTGGGTGTCAGGTGAGTGTCAGTGGCTGGAGAGCAGCCCTAGAAGGGCAGGACAAGCCCTCCATGCCAGAGATATTACCCCTCCCTGAGCACCCCATACACCCTGCTAGTTGGGTAAGACTAAGCATATGCTAAGGATCTTTAGTATCCATGGTAAGCAGCCCCTTCTCTTACACCCAGCCTCTAGCTATGATTCCTTTCCCAAGCTTGATTGTATCCTGTCCCTGTAGTTTGAACACTTCCATTTTCTTTGTAACTATAGTGATGCCAATCATCTTTCCCTGCCCCTGGACTCCCAAATGGTATAGAGGTTCCCCAAATGCTTTTGTTCCTTGCAGTCCTCATCTAGCGTTGTGGCAGTCCCAGGGATAACATCCCCAGATTCCAGGGTTTGCACCCTGGAAAAGTTGTGGCCCCTAACTCTCAGTAAAGAATTAAATACTGGACTTTTCCCTATCCTGATGAAAGAGTTGGTTTTTCTGAGTACTTAATAGTTCTATGTTATTTCCAAGTTAGCAAAATAAAGGACAAGCAGCTGGAAAGAAGGCAGAGTGCTTTGGGACTCCACTCAACCTTCCAGATCTGGCTGTTTGGGGTTTAGCTTCAGGGTATCCTTTCCTTTTCCCTTCTCTACCTCCCTTCCCCCTTTCCAAATAAAGTCTTAGTTTCAGTCAGATTTGGGTGTTGGTTTGCTTTCTTTCAAAGAAAGGTTGGGTGATTAGGAACAGGATTCAAGGGTGAATCCGGTCTCATTTGTGGCAGCAAACCTGATCTGCCAGGATCATCCACAGAAGAGGGCTTGATTCCAACCCTCTCTGCCCCGGACAACTGATCAGGGATGTGATGAACATGTTCCCTGTGTTTGGGCTTACATTGGGGCTCCAGGGGTGTAAGTTACTAACATTATCAATTGAGAAGAGCCATAGAAAGTGACTTTCTGTCTCTCCAGGTTGCCTCAAGCTCTGGTGTCAGCTACCCCCAAGGAGGGCAACCTCTTGCCATCTTTCCTTTCCCCCTTTCAGCTCACTCCTCAGCATCCATATTCCCATAACCTCATTTCCCCCATAGTGTTTCATTGGAGTTTACATCTTCCAATGAGACAAAATCCTCAACCCTTCCCCACTTCTACAATGGAAAGTATCTCCTCCCCTTCCATTTTCACAATAAGGTTGTTCAAGGAGCTTCCACTGTGAGTTGGAGAAAAGCTGGTGAATTTATTTCTTGAAAACATCCTAGCAGAGGAGAGTTCCAGACAGGAATAACAGGGAGGGGCTGGTGCTTCACAATGGACACAAAAGGGAAAGGCTCAGCCCAGGGCTGGGCCACCTTGGTAAAGGACTTTAGCCTAGGGGGAGAAACCATTGGGACAAAAGAGATACTTAATATTGGATGGGATTAGTCATTTCCCTCCCAAACTACAGGGATGACTATTCTCTGGTGAAGTAGGTCCTTCCCCCAGGGAGAAACTCTCCTGTGACAAGGTCCAAACATGGGTTTCTACCGCCCCCCTCAGGAAATAAAGGGGGTCTTCTGGATTCCATGTTGTCAATATGGAAATCTCGAAGTCCCTAGTTTATTTAGTTTGAAGGTAGAAACCCCAGGATTTGACCTTGTCCCAGGAGAGGTTTCCCCTGAGGGAAGGTCCCTCTTCACCAGACAATAGACATCCACTTCAGCTGTGGCCCATTAAGTCCAGATTTCGATCCTCAGTAAAGGAGGGTGTGATATACTGGGAAAGGCTTCTGGAGACAAAAGAGCTACTTGACTTCAGATGGGACCTGTCTCCCACCGGAAGTGGATGTCTATTATCTGGTGAAGAGGGACCTTCCCTCTGGGGAAAACCTGGTCCAAACCTGGCGTCTCTACCCTCAAACTAAATAAACTTGGGACTTCTATATTTCCATGTTGACACCTCAAAGAGGTTTACTTGTCTAGAAGTCCTGATCTCTGACAAGACCCACAAAACCAGAGATCTGACTATCTGCTTAACTAACTAGTGTGGGTTATCAAAAAAGGAGAAAGAGGAAGGATTCACAGATGCACTGAGCCCTTACCTAAAGCCTGGGGTTGTTTCCTAGGGATACCCAGAGTCACAGATGACCAAACCCTTGGGTTTACCTTCACCCAGGGGACCTCTGACAGGTGGATCTCAGGAGGGTGGTCTCTGTACTTCAGGGAAAAGCAGGTCTACTCCAAGGCAAATTCTCCCCTTAACTTGGAAATAACAGAACTATTAAATAGTCAGAAAAAACCAAGTCTTCAATCAGGATAGGGATAAGTCCTATTTGGCCCTTTATTCAGAGTTAGGGTCCACAACTTTTTCAGGATGCAAACCCTGGACACTGGGGATGTTATCCCTAGGGAGTGCCACAATGCTAGATGAGGACTCCAAGGAACAAAAGAATTTGGGGAAGCTATACACCACTCTAGATGACCTGGGGGCTTAGAGTGAGAGGGACAGTTGATTGACTTTACAATGGTAAGAAAGGAAAATGAGGAATTCCCAAAAGGAATAACAGTAAAGGGACTGATGCCCTAGAATGGACACAAAAGGGAAAGCCTCAGCCCAGGGCTGGGCTGCCTTGGTAATGGACCTTAGCCTGGGGGGAGGGGGGATCAATGGGACAAAAGAGATACTTAACATTGGATGGGATTAGCTGCTCCCACCCAAACTACCAGCCATTGTCTGGTGAAGTGGGACCTTCCCTCCAGGGGAAACCTCTCCTGGGACAAGGTCAAAACCTGGGGTTTCTACCCTCAAACTAAGTAAACTGGGGACTTCTAGATTTCCATGTTGACACTCCAATAGGGAAAATGTCAGAGCAAAGACCCTCCTCCTTCCAGCTCAGATCCAGAGAGACACAGTTAAAAAGCAGCCAAACCCCAAGATCCTTTTTCCTTCCAGAATCTTGCCCAGGGCTTGTATCCAAATTCTCCTCCTTTCCTTTTAAAGTGAATCCATACAGTTTTCTCTATCCCTTACCTCATTCCCTCCTCTGAGCAGCTGACCCAATCTATGGATTTGTCATAAGCTCATCACTACACAAATCCCCCCCTTTTCTTAACCCATTCTACCTTACCCACTACCCACAGTTCTTATCTAAAACTTAACTACCTGTTCCTCTCTATCACCTACCTTACACTAAAGAATTTAGGGGAAAAGGAAAATAGAATAAGCAATTACATAAAGGAAAACAAATACAAAAGTTGCAATAACAATAATGAAACTCAACCTACAGAATATGACCAAAAATTGTAAAGAGAAAGATACAAATAACACAATGTAGCTCATGCTTATACATTAAAGAAAACTACCTCTCCAGCCATGCCAAAAAAAAGGTATACAAAATGTATCTTAAACTCTTGGATGAAACAATTGCAAAGTTCTGATGATTAAAGACGACCTCCCCAGAAAACTGGTCAGAGAGGAAATCTCATCAGTACAAGGGAGAATATTTGATGAAAAACGCTTCCTCTGGTCACTTTGGAGATCATGATGATGATGGTGATGATAGCTACAGTTCACATTTATATAATTAATCTAATGTAGAATTATAATAGCTTCTACATAATGTCTGATTATCAATAGATGATCTGATGTATGATACAATGCTCTAGGGTTTGAGAAGCTTTACATTATTTTGTCTGATCCTCACCACAACCAGAAAGGTAAATGCTTTTGTTATCCTCATTTTACAGATGATGAAATTGAGTCTCAGAGACACTGAATGCCTTTTTCCAAAGGATGATAGAAATGTTTAAGGTGGGACTCGAACCCAGGACTTAGCCACTATCTTGAAGGAGACAATGTGGCTGAGTGTTATTGGTTTGAATACCATAATTCTTTTTGTCTCAAACATCTTAACATTCTGGAAAACATTCAATTCTATCTTCCAGAAGTAGAAGATGTGGAGCAGGTTGTGGATGATGAACTAGAAGAAAAGGTGCAAACTCTCCTTGAAACCCTGTAATTTCCTTGAGGTGAATGGTATGGACTGCTGAAGAAGTATTCAGCCAGAACATGGGACAGTTTTAATAGTCTCTCTATAGGTCAGGCAACTTACAAAGAGGTGTGAAGTACTCAGAACATATAATCTACCCAGAGAAGGTGAGAACTAAAAACTAAGAATGGGCGCATCTACTGTGATTGGTAGACGTGAAAACTTTAGGGGAGGTGACACAAGAGAAAATTCTCTTTAAAAGGAGGTTAGGAGCTGAGAGCTGGGTCTCTCTTGGTGTCTGAACTTAGTTGAGCTGAGGAGCTGAACTGGAGGGTCTCTTTTCATATTTGAGAAATTTTTCCCATGGCGACCACTTGTTTTTCTTATAAAATCAATACACTAAAAATCATCTTTACAGTTTTGGCAATTCAAAGTCTTGAACCTACATTTTTGGGGTCACCCCTGCTCTAACTTCCAGGCATATAACCAACACACCTTTCGTGTCAAAGCCTTTGGTGGGCATCCTGACTTACACCCCATTTGAGCACCTGCAGATAGATTTTATAACAAAGCCAAAGACTGGTCAATATAAATTTTGTCTAGTAGACCAACAGACCAGAAGCATTTCCTACAGCCTGAGCTACAGAGGCTTTTGTTGCTAAGGTGCTTTTAAAAGAGATTATTCCTTGCTTTGGCCTGCCAGCATGTATTGATTCAGATAGAGGAAGTCATTTTACTGATTCTGTTTTAAATCACATATATTCTTGCTTGGAGATAACTCCAAAATTCCATGTTCCATATCATCCCCAGAGTTTAGGCCAAGTGGAAAGGATGAACAGAGAACTTAAAAGTATGATTGGCAAATTGTGCATTGACAAACATTTAAAATGGCCTTAAATTCTTAGAAACAGGCCCAGGGGAGACCTACACATCTCACCATTTGAGATGCTTTTTGGACATCCACTATACAGGCTAATTCTTTCTCCCTGGCATATACATCACTATTAGGGGGAGATACTATTGTTTCCTATATACAGGAATTACAGCACAAACTGCATCAACTCCATGAATCTGGAGCTTCAGTTCAAGCAAGACCACTAGACTTTTCACATCATGACCTGAACCTAGACTATTAAGATTAAATTCATCTTTAAAGTTTTAAGTTGTGACTTTAAATCTAGATTTAAGTGGTTACCAAATAAAATTCCCATGTCAGTCTGGAAATTTATGGTAATTTAATTAATATAGAGGGAAGGAATTTAAGGCGAAGAGAGGAGAGGAAAAAGAGTTAATTTAAACTGCTCCAGCTCAGGCTGAGCCAGGCAGGAGTTAAAGGCCTTGGCTAAAGTGGCCTCCCTGAGCCCAAGGGAAAAGGAAGTCAATCTTATCATTCACCATGAGACCTCCTCAAGGAAGCTTTTTTTGGATGGGGGGTGGGTTTGTGCCTATGTGCAAGTACAGCTGTGTCTATGCAAGACGGCCAAGAGAGCAATTCAGAGGAGTGAAGGGTTGGCTGAAAGGGAAGCCTAGCTGGAGTGAGAGCCTGAGGGTTCAGAGGAAGTTCTGGGTAAAGGCTTTAAGGGGATCAAAATGGGGAAAGTTACTTCATGAATTGAAATGGCAGCTTAAGGTTTAAATGGTTATGAAACTTTGTGAAAAAGATCCTCAGAGACACTTCAAAACTGAAGTTCTGGGGGGTCACTGGTGTGACAAGGAAATAACTTTAAAAGACTGATATATATTAATTTAAGGTCACCAAGGAATTCAGCTATGTAATTCCTAAATGAAAACTCAAGTCAGCAGTCAACCTTTTATGGAGTTTAATTACAAACAGGAGGAAGAAAGGAATTAGAGAGAGAGAGAGAGAGAGAGAAAGGGGAGAGAAGGGAATAGGGCTTAAATACCCCTTCTGTTTAGGCTGGGCCAAAAGGCTCAAGCCCTTAGATAGCTGGGGCAAAGAAAGGAGATCAGTCCCTATTACTCACGTGACCAAAATGGAGAATGGGGTCTCAGAGGCCCCCACCTCCAGCTTCCTTCAGAGCAAGCTTCTCAGAGCACCTCTCCAACCACCCAGAGCCAAAACTCTCCAAACCCCCCTCAGTCCTCCGACCCCTCTATCTTTAAGGAAACCATCCAAGTTCCCTCCCCTCAGTTCTCACATCTACCAATCACTGTCCATCATTTTCCCTGTGCCAATGGTGTCTCTAGCTTAACCCAGGACTGCCCAGAGGTCTGTGGCTTTGCACATGTCTGTTGGAGGTCATATTCTCAAATAATTAAATCTTGATCTTTTTCCTAAATCCTGTTACCCTGAGTAGGGTAGAGATTGGAATAATTAAATTTTGATCTATGCTACAGCCCTTCCTAAATCCTGTTAGGACTGAGTGGGGTGGAAATTGTATTTTCCAAGACCTGGTTCTGTCATTCCAAGTATCTCCATTATATCAATTCTAAAATCAATCATGACTCAAAGAAATTCCTGTTCTATGCTTAAGCATAGGTCAAAGTCCTTTCCATTGTTCAGCAAAAGGTTTCTGTCCTAAAGTAATCTTAAGAAGGGAAGAGGAGGAACCTCCCATGCCAATGGGGTTCACATTCCAATAGCCAAGACCCACTATCAATAGGAAATTTTTCAAGTATGAAATTTCCCAATGGTGAAATTTCCAACATTTATAAGTCTAAGAAATTTTAAGGTTTACACTGGGTGGCTTAGTGAATAGAGTGTCAGGCTTAGAGATGGGAGGTCCTAGTATATGGGGAGTTGAACAAGGCCTGTTAAAGAATGTGTTTACAAATTTCTCTTGTTTTTCTCTTGCAGCATTGAAGCTGCACAAAATGATGAGTCTGCAGGAGGACCAAAGTCTGCCAGAGAGAGGAGGCTTAAAGACTTTGGGGTGTGTGTGTGTGTGTGTGTGTGTAATTGTTATGTTGTCAAAATTTGTCAAGGGTAGACTGTCTACTTTTCTCTGGCACAAGTGTCAATCCGTTGGACATTGGGGAGTGCCCCCAGAAGCCAATTGCTTTTATTTGGTCAGTGACATCCAGTCTTCACCAAAAAAGGGGGGGAGGTCAATGTGGAATTTAGAAGCCCCCAAGCAAAGTCTCTCTGATGGGTCTTGTAAACATACCAGCTATGAAATTACAGTAATTTGAGGATAAGAGGAAAAGAGAACAAAACCAATGATTTCTAGGCACATTGACAAAAAGCCAGTTAGGGGGCAGTCCCCTTCAGCATGAGTATACATACAAAACAAATGAATTCAAACCCCACATCCCAAAGTACACTCTGGATCTTCTGGTGCAGCTTGTGGTCTGTGGAGGCATCTTCATGGTGTCTTCTCCAAACAGTTCAGTTTCTGGATTCAGAGAGGTCGCATGTTTCTTAACCTAAAATTTCTCTCTCAAGGAATTTAAACTTTGTAATTTAAAATAATTATACATTCCCCCCTGAAGAGGGCAATTGAAAACCACAGGAATCATTTAGGGATGCATGACTGATTTATGAGGTATATGAATCAATTGGCAAATCTATGAACTTGTTAGTAAATTCATCTTTAGTTAAATATATGCAGTGTATAAAAGGAGATTTTGAACCCTAGACTTCATTCCCCAGAAGTCCTTGGTATTTCCCAGAATTCCCTATAGTCTCTCCTGAGTCTCCATGTTGGCAAGATTACAATTGGTATTTAAATGGTAGTAATACCTCCCACACTCTCTTCCTTTGCAATGAGGCAGCAAGTATAGTGGTAAGCTAAGTGTGGGGATTTTAAATAGGCTAATCAGCCATGGGCACATGTTTTTATTTTGTATCCTCTTTATTCCTTGATTTCTAATGATCCTTAATGAACCTCATAAAACATAAAACATTTTTATTATTAGAAATATAATTTAATTTTTACAGCATTCAGGTAATCTTTATAAGGGTGAGGAGACTGTAAAAGGACTAAGCTTTTTTAGGGGAAAAGGTTCTCTGTAACTTCAAGTACCCTAAATCTTGAGGTGCCTCACTCCTTTCACCCTGGTATATTACCTGTAAGGAGAGCATATTCTTATACAGTTTACTTTGGAAAGGGAAACTGCAGTTAAACGATGAGGTCAGAAGCCAGATCACAGAAGGTTTAGAGGAGAAGAGAGTGAGAGGAAAGGCACTAGCATAACAGCTTTCTCAAAGGGAGTTTAGCAGAGAAGAGGAGGACATATAGGTTAGTAGAGATCAGGGTGATAGGATTAAGTGGGGATTTTTTTCAGGGATGAGAGAGATGGATATTTGTCGATAGCTGGAAAAGTCCCAGAAGATAGACAGAAAATTAGAGAGCTGGAATGATAGTGGGGGCAATCTGCTGGAGAAGGGAGGGGATGGGATGCAGGGCACTTGTAGAGTTTTCTGCCCATGAAAAGAGTAATGTGACTTCTTCATCTGAGACAAGAGTGAAAGTGAGAGTGGGAAGAGGTCTGAGTGACTCTAGTGGCTACTCTTCCAGAATCAAAGAATGGTGAAGATGAGGAGAAAAGAGGAAACACTCACCAAATAGCTTCAACCTTTTTTCGTGAGGGTCCAAAGAGGCAGAGAGATGTTGTAAAGAAATTATCTAAACATCCCCATATCAGAAAAAGAAATTGAACAAGCCATCAAAGAACTCCCTAAGAAAAAATCCCCAGGTCCAGATGAATTTACAAATGAATTCTATCAAACATTCAAAGAACAACTAATCTTAATATTATACAAAGTATTTGACAGAATAAGCCAAGGAGTTCTATCAAATTCATTTGACAACACAAATATGGTATTGATCCCAAAGCCAGGCAGGTGAAAAACAGAAAGAAAACTACAAACCAATCTCCTTAATGAATATAGATGCAAAAATCAGGATACTACCAAAAAGACTCCAGTAAGTGATTACAAGGATTATTCACTATGACCAGGTAGAATTCATACCAGGAAAGCAAGGATGATTCAATATTAGGAAAACCATCCACATAATTGACCATATTAAAAAGCAAACCAGGGGTCAGTTGGGTAGCTCAGTGGATCGAGAGCTAGCCCTAGACTTGAGTGGTCCTAGGTTCAAATCTGGCCTCAGACACTTCCAAGTTGTGTGACCCTGGGCAAGTCACTTAACCCCCATTGCCTAGCCCTTACCACTTTTCTGCCTTGGAGCCAATACACAGTATTGACTCCAAAACAGAAGGTAAGGATTTTAAATTAAAAAAATTAAAATAAGCAAACCAACAAAAAACACATGATTATCTCAATAGATGCAGAAAAAGCCTTTGAGAAAATACAACATGCATTCCTATTGGAAACACTAGGAAGTATAGGAATGAGAAGGGTCTTTCTTAAATATAATAAACAGTATATATCTAAAACCATCAGCAAACACCATCTGCAATGGGGACAAACTAGAAGCCTTCTCAATAAGATCAGGAGTGAAACAAGGATGCCCATTATCACCCCTATTATTTATTTAACATTGTACTAGAAACACTAGCAGTAGAAATTAAAGAAATTGAAGGTATTAAAATAGGCAATGAGAAGGCCAAGCTATCACTCTTGATGGTCTACTTAAAGAATCCTAGAGAATCAACCAAAAACCTAGTCGAAATAAACAACTTTAGCAAAGTTGCAGGATACAAAATAAACCCGCATAAATCATCAGCATTTCTATACATCTCCAACCCATTTCAGCAGCAAGAATTTGAAAGAGAAATTCCATTTAAAACCACCCTAAACAATATAAAATACTTAGGAATCTATGTGCTGAGACAAATACAAGAACTATATATAAAAACACAAAATATAAAATCAATAATTTTGATTACATAAAATTAAAGTTTTTGTATAAACAAAACTAATGCATCCAAAATTAGAAGGGAAGCAACCAACTGGGAAACAACACAATCTTCACAACAAAAACCTCTGACAAAGGTCTAATTACTCTAATTTATAAAAAGCTAAACCAATTGTACAAAAAAATCAAGGCCATTCTCTAGTTGAAGAATGGGCAAGGGACATGAATAAACAATTCAGTTAAAAAAATCAAAACTATTAACCAGTACATGAAAAAGTGTTCTAAGTCTCTTATAATCAGAGAGGTGCAAATCAAAACAACTCTGAGGTATCACCTCACATCTAGCAGATTGGCTAACATGACAGCAGCAGAAAGTAATGAATGCTGGAGGGGATGTGGCAAAGTAGGGACACTAATGCTTTGCTGGTGGAGTTGTGAATTGATCCAACCATTCTGGAGGGCAATTTGGAACTATGCCCAAAGGGCGCTAATAGACTGTCTGCCCTTTGATCCAGCCATAGCACTGCTGGGTTTGTACCCCAAAGAGATAATAAGGAAAAAGACTTGTACAAGAATATTTATAGCTGCGCTCTTTGTGGTGGCAAAAAAATTGGAAAATGAAGGGATGCCCTCCAACTGGGGAATGGCTGAACAAATTGTGGTATATGTTGTTGGTGGAATACTATTGTGCTCAAAGGAATAATAAAGTGGAGGAGTTCCATGGGGACTGGAACAAGCTCCAGGAATTGATGCAAAGTTTGAAGAGCAAAACCACTGTACAGAGACTGATACACTGTGGTACAATTGAATGGAATGGAATGGACTTCTCCATTAGTGGCAATGCAGTGATCCTGAACAACTTGGAGGAATCTAGGAGAAAAGCCACTATCCACATTCAGAGGAAACACTGGGAGTAAAAACACCAAAGAAAAACAACTGTATGATTACATGGTTTGAAGGGATATGTGCTGAGGGCCATTAGTCCAGGACCCCTTGACAGAGTCACGCGTGGTAGCTGGGGAGACCACAGAGAGGTCCTTGGTAAGATGTGATTGACCACTCTATCCCCTTTACCTGACCTCCTTCATCAATGACCCTTACCTATGAATTGGCATGATTATTATTCCCCCTAGTCTCAAAAAGAAATAATGCAAGAGCAAAACACCTGTACCATAATTCTCTAAAACATCACCAAAAGATCAGACCCTTAAACTGTAAAGATTAAATTTTAGGGAATATGGGGAGACTGAGGCATCTGAGGCAGGTAGAAATTAGTTTCTCTCTGCAAGGAGTATTATATTTTTTAGAGGTTTATTAAAGGCTAAAGATTAAAGAAGTATAGTAAGAAACATGTGCCTAGGCCAGAGGCCTAGACAAAATAACCTCACATCACACAAGAGAAGAGCCTGCTCCAAAACGGAGCAAAAAGAGTCCAAAAAGAGCCAAGAGCGCCCTCTCCAAAAGCCTTTGAATCAGCTTAAATCCCTTCTCTATCTCGGCCCAGGTGAGATTACAAGGCATTCTGGGGAAGTGGAGCAAAGGCTCGTGGGGATTGTAGTCCTGTATTCGAGTCTATTTTTTACAAAACCCAATCCCAAAAAGACTATCATGGGTTAACTTTTACTTAGGTATATAATTCCCAGCAAAACCACAGCTACAGACCAAGCCCCAAAACTTCCCCACTCACAGAAGCCTACTCTCATGAAGTCAACAGAAAACCCGAGAGGCCCAAGTGATAAGGGCAAATACATCAAGCTTCAGTATGCCTCAGTGCCTCAAGAACTTCCTAGAAGCCACTTTCCATTTTATTAAAAGCAATACGTAATTTTCCTTGATTGTTTGTAAGCTCAAAACTTCTTCCTCCTCGTCTCCCAAAAAGGCAGTGCATGACTGTAATTTGATATGCTCTTCTCTTATTTCTGTCATTCTATCATCGTGAAGTGAATTCTTCATCAATTGCCTCATCCAAGGCAGAGAGTAAAGCATTTTTCTTCAGGTCCAAGATACCATTAAGCTCCTTAAAATACTGGAGGACGGTTTCTTTATCACTTTGGACAATTTGCTCTACATGGAATTTCTGCTCCTCTAACTTTTAATGAGCAGAGAGACATCTCCCAAGGGACCTTTGGTTTCCAATTGTTTAGATCTAGTTTCAGGGGCTCCTCCTTTTGTGTGTCATGTAGGCACTGAGAAGGTCTACAAGGTTAACAAAAATGTTCAACATCCACATCCCTGAAATAACTGTCAGTATTAAAGTGCTGAAAATCTTTGTAAAGTCCTCCTCCTTCCCCGGCCCCGGCCCCGTCCTCATCCTCTTCCTCTTCCTCTTCAAAGTCCTCCTCTGGATTTCCCTGGATATCCTTGATCTTTTGTTCTTCCAAATGAACTGTTTGTTTTTGTCTAATTCAGTAAAAAAAGTTTGGTAGTTCAATGGATATGGCACTAAATAAGTAGTATTTGGGTAGGATTGTCATTTTTATTAGGTAGCTTGTCCCACTCATGAACAACCAATGTTTTTCCAATTGTTTAAATCTCATTTTGGGAGCTCCTCCTTTTCTTTCATGTAGGCACTGAGAAAGTCCACAAGGTTAACAAAAACATCCATATCCCTGAAATAACTGTCAGCATTAAAGTGCTGAAAATCTTTGAGTCCTCGTCCAGGTTCTCGTCCTCTTCCTCCCCCGGGTCCTCTTCCGAGTCCTCGTCCGAGTCCGAGTCCAGGTCCTCGTCCTCCCCCGAGTCCTCGTCCGAGTCCTCACCCTCGTCCTCCCCCGAGTCCTCCGAGTCCGAGTCCGAGTCCTCGTCCAAGTCCTCCCCCGAGTCCTCCCCCTTGTCCGAGTCCTCCCCCTTGTCCGAGTCCTCCCCCTTGTCCGAGTCCTCCCCCTTGTCCGAGTCCTCCCCCTTGTCCGAGTCCTCCCCCTTGTCCGAGTCCTCCCCCTTGTCCGAGTCCTCCCCCGAGTCCTCGTCCTCCCCCTCCAGGGCTTCCTCGTCCTCCCCCTCCAGGGCTTCCTCGTCCTCCTCCTCCAGGGCTTCCTCGTCCTCCTCCTCCAGGGCTTCCTCGTCCTCCTCCTCCAGGGCTTCCTCGTCCTCCTCCTCCAGGGCTTCCTCTTCCTCCTCCTCCTCCAGGGCTTCCTCTTCCTCCTCCTCCTCCAGGGCTTCCTCTTCCTCCTCCTCCTCCAGGGCTTCCTCTTCCTCCTCCTCCTCCAGGGCTTCCTCTTCCTCCTCCTCCTCCAGGGCTTCCTCTTCCTCCTCCTCCTCCAGGGCTTCCTCTTCCTCCTCCTCCTCCAGGGCTTCCTCTGCCTCCTCCACATCCTCCTCCAAGGCCTCCTCTGCCTCCTCCAAGTCCTCCTCCACCAAGGCCTCCTCTTCCTCAGGGATGCATTGTATCCTTTGGACAGAGAGCTTTATTTTTGGAACCTCAAGTTTTTTTATTTCACTGATTTCAGTTCTGGCCCATTCTTCATTCAGGATGGAGCCGATGCGGGGACAAATCTCATGGGGACAAATCTCAAGAGGCTGAACACTGGGCACCTTTTTTTGTTTCAGTGCCTGTGCCCACTGACGAACACTATGGAATTTTTCCAGGAACTTAAGTGGTGACTCCTCGTCTCCCAAAAAGGCAGTGCATGACTGTAATTTGATATACTCTTCTCTTATTTCTTTCATTCTATCAATTTGTGGAGTGTATTCTTTATCAATCTCCCTCCTAGTGTCATCCAAGGAAGAGAGTAAAGCATTTTTTTTCAGGTCCAAGATACCATTAAGCTCCTTAAAATACTGGAGGACGGTTTCTTTATCACTTTGGATAATTTGCTCCACATGGGATTTCTGCTCCTCTAACTTTTCAATGAGCAGAGAGACATCTCCCAAGGGACCTTCAGTCAACTGTTTGAAGAGTTTCAGGGGCTCCTCCTTTTCTTTCTTGTAGGCACTCTGAAGGTCTTCGATGGGATGTCCTTGGTGCTGGCCGATGGTAAGGCAGTGGCCACACACCGGCTGGCGGTCCTGCAGGCAGTACATGTTGAGTGGCTGGCTGAAGTGCTCAGGGCATGTGATGCCATCTGGGTGATCTTCCTTCTTGCATTTTTCAATAATAGCCCTCAGGGCAAAGTTGATGGGCAAAGAGTCAATGCCACGGGGAGGGAATTCAACTAAATACCTGCAAGTAGGACAAGTCATGATACTCTGCCTGAAGACATTCTCGGATACCTGAAGAACATTTTCCAGACATTTTCTGCAAAACGTATGGGAGCATGGCAGGACTCGAGGATCCTCAAATATGCTATAACAAATGGGGCACATAAGTTCTTCCTCAAACTTAAGCATTTCCTGTAAAGGAAAAAAAGTGCTTTATTGAGTCATTTGCAAATACTGATTTTTAAACAGTTTCTAGTTGCTAATAAGAGACCCAGAATTTACTAAGCACCAAATGCCTGTAATTAATGAGAAACAGATCACGACCACCTAAAATAAACTGGAGACTCCAGAATAGGTGATACTGCCAGAGTCAGAACTGAAGTGCATTTAAAAGACTCCCAATTACATTTAAAAACATTTTTATTCTCCTGCATAGCCAAGACTCCTGGAGTTTGTGTGTATTTTAAGTTGAAGTCAGTAGGAATTACTGGGCATTTTCTAAGTGCCAGACACAGGAAGCACAAAGCCTGACCATTCATTGTGCCCTCAAGTGCTAGGAGCCATCAGTCCAGGAAGCCTTGACAGACTCACTCGTGGTAGCTGGGGAGACCAGAGTGGTCCTTGGAGACATGACTGCCCACTCTATCCCCCTTGCATGACTCCTTTCATCAATGCCCCTTACCTGTGAATTGACATGATTATTCCCTAGTCTCAAGAAATAATGCAAGAGCAAAACACATGTACCCTCATTTCCCAAAACATCACCAAGATCAGACACTCAAACCCAATCCCAAAATACTATCATGGGTTAACGTAGTTCCAGGTACATAATTCCCAGCAAAACCACAGCTATAGGCCAAGCCCAAAACTTTCTCATGAAGCCGGCACACAAATTAATCATAGAGGCCCATACAATAGGTACAGGTATAGTACAGGTACACGGAAGCTTCAATATGCCTCAGTGACTCAATTACACAAATCGGTAACTCCCTAGACACCACTAGTCTGAATTTGAATTCTGTTCCCAGACCCCTCAACCTCAATGATATGACTGTTGAATTGTCTAAGAACTGCTGATTATTCCATTTTATTAAAAGCAATACCTAATTTTTCTTGATAAGAGCTGGGGCTGAACCCTGACCAGGGCACTCAAGGAACTAATAATGGAACATGCCAACAACCAGATCTATAGAATGGATGGAGCCTGATCCATCAACAAAGGGAAAAGCATTAGCAGAAGCCTGTAAAGGCCACTCACAGAAAAGGGGGTTTCAACAGGGCCTTGATGGAAGTGAGGGACTCCCCAGGAGATTGAATCCAAGGAGGCTAAGTAGAGGCTAATGATGGGCAGCCAGAGTCTGCCTAGCTGTATGACCCTGGGCCAGTCACTTAAAACCCTGTTCCTTGCCCTGTTGCTCTTCTAAGACAGAACTGAAGAGATTCCATAAAAAAGGGAAGCTAATGGCAGTGATTTCTTCCAAATTCGGTGAAAGATATTATTGGCTTAACTTTCAGAGCCAATTGGCAAACAGCTTGTCCTCAAATTGGAAGCATCCCTGTAAGAGTTTCTAATGTATCACCTGTTCTTTGTAGTAAATGAGATTGCGGAGCGTGGCCTGTGTTTTCTGTCTATGGAATCTAGAAACCCCAAACCTGACAGGCTACCTGATGCCTATTGGGGGTTCCAGATCCCACTAGGCACAGGTTCTGGGGTTCTAGATTCCATGTTGGCAGAACCCACCTCTAAGAGCTGTCAAAGCCCTGTGAAGTCATCAGCCAATCACTGAGCAACACCAAACCAGCATGCAGGTATTTGGCTGGAATCCCTTTTCCAAGGGCAGATCAGAACAGACTAGCCTGTTCTGAGTCTTGGCCAAGACTCCTGTTCCAAGGAGAGCTTCTTTGTAAAATGGAATCACTCTGGGGCTTTGCAGCCTTCATCCATCAAAAGTTAACTTTTATAGCCTCCAGGAGGACAGTACAGGTGGCCCCAGGCCCAGTGGTCAGCTTCCACCAGGCTGGGACACATGTGGATGTAGAACCAACAAGGCACCCTTCGGGCTAGAGGAGCAAATCTGCATCCCAACTGCCTTGCCAACTGAAGAGCTGCTACCGGAAAGTCCTTCCAGACGCTCCTGTTCGACATTATTTCCTCCCCAAAGCACGGGCGCCTCTCATGGCCAAAGCCAAGGGTTCAGCGGCCATCCTGAGCCCATGGTCTCCCAGGTCTGGCCACCCGGGGTATTCCCCCCCCCCCCCCAGAGCCTCTCAGCCGGACCCTTCAGAATGGCAGGGAAGGACGCTAAGGCTTTGGGAAACAGACAATAGAGCCCCGGGAGTCCCAGCCCGGTCTGAAGCTGGTGGGCACACGGTGTGGGGTCGGGATGTCCCTCCACAACTAGTCCTGCTGGCCTCCCCCAGAGGGGCCTCAGATCACTGGGGAAAGTACCGAGCCAGAGTGAGGCACAAGTGGGCGGGGGTCACGGTATTGGGATCCCCAGCGCAAGGGGAAGGGGGAGGGGGTGAGTAAAGGAACACAAAAGAGGTCAAACCTCAGCCTACGGAAAGGACGCCGAGTGGGGGAAAGTGAGGTAGGGGGCGCCTGGGAGGAGCTACCAAGTCACCGCGAGGATGGCGTCAAGGCGAGGGCGCAACAAGGGTTTGGTTTGGTTTGGAAGTCCAGGCCCCTCCCTCCCGCAGGACCCAGCGCCCTTCCACCCCCTCTCCCCCCCCCCCCCCAAAGGGAATCGGTGGAACTTTTCTTTCCAGGGAAGACAGACAAGACGCTGGCCACGGGGATCCAGCCCGCTCCGCACCCCAGAATCCGTCCTCGACCCCAGCTTCAATACCGATCGGTCCCCAGCCTGGAGACGGGGAGCAGCGCAGTAAAGGACTGAATTTTGGCGGCTCCCCAGAGCAGGAGGCGAAGCCCGAAACACTTTCCACCTCTGCATAGTCGTCCCCGCCCCCTCTCCCGCCGCCCCCTCCCAAGCGGCGCCTCTTTAGAAAGTTAATGACCGTCTGCATCTGGAATGGGCCGCAGCAGCACCAAGCGCAGGCTCCGAGGTGATGGCGGCAGCGGCGAGGACTGCGCGGGAAGGACCGGCTCCATTTCCTGGCTCAGAAGCGAATTGGGTGTCTCCGGAGATGAACCCCCGAGTGTCTCAGACTAAGACACGCGGACTGGCACTTTGAGGAAAGCTGTCTGCCGAGAAATCGCTCTGGAGGCTTCGCTCCAGGCTCTCCCTGACCTGTTCTCGACTCCGGAATTCCAAGCTGACTGGCAGGGGGTCGAGGCTCTCCCAGCCTCGGGGCCAACACCTTGGTGGGCGGATGCGCCAGGTCACCTCCTACCTACTTGATACCGTGCGGGGAATGGGCCGATTTATCCCAAAGATCGCACTGGATGCTGTAAGAACAGGGTCTCCAGGAAGTCAGTGTAGAAAGAGTGAAGGAAGAAACTCGGAGGGCGGCTAGGCAGGAAGTCATTTACTCCCGGTCCAGCTCAGTCCGGCGGGGACTTTAGTCCTCAGGCCTCGCCTGCAGGCCACCGGCCTGGGCCAGTCCCTCCTGAGGCTAGTCTTTTCAGAAACCCAACAGCTAAGAGCCAACCTTTCACTCACCGCAGCGGCAGTTCAAAGAGATACCAGAAGAGCCTCCCCAGTAACAGGGTCTCCGGGTCAGTCAGCACGTTCTCCACTAGCTCCACTCCAAGAACAGGAACTCTGGATAGAACTGAAGTCAGGAAGCTGTCATTGCCCTTTAAATACACTCTCTTTGGAGTCCCCTCCTGTGCCCTCCCCCAGTTCCCCTCTGATTGGTCACCACTAGAGTGCCGGTGGCTCACGGATCTCCCACCAAAGGATTGAGTGGGATGTGGACACTTTGGATGATTAGATCTACAGATGGGCGGGGCTGACAATTTACTCATTTTCCCAATCCGGGCAGAGTTCCATTGAATCTTCACAATACCCTTCCCACTCCTCCCTTGTTAATCCCTAATAATTTATCAGTTCAGCTAGAGCTAGCTAGGTCTGGGTCAGTTACTGGAGCGATCAAAGGTTGGGGGGATCATAGCTCTCCCCAAAAGAGGGTTAACCTGTGGATCCCAGTGATCCAAACTGCCTAATCCAAGGAACAGCATCTCTCCTCGGAGGAGGTACAAACCCAGGGCTTTGAAGAGAACTGGCACTTGGTGTTCCTGAGGAGACCAGAGGCAGGAGATTTCATCTAGCCTCTGAAGAAGAAATTGGGGGGACAGGAGGTCATCCTACTGGGGCTTTCCCTTCCACCTCTTGTCCTCTACCTCACAGAATCATTCTCTCAAGAGACATATCCCTCAGGGAGACAAGACTGGGTTACTTTCCCCAAAGGGAAAAGAGGGGAAGATCCATCTCCTCCCTCTCTCCATTCTCTCTTTCCCTCCATTTCCTCTGGGTGTATGGGTGTTCCCTGTTTGGCCATACATTACATCTGTGAACCTGCTTCTCTCAAGGAATCTCTAAGGAAAAAGATTTGTACAAGAATATTCATAGCTGTGCAGTTTGTGGTGGCAGAAAACTGGAAAATGAGGGGCTGCCCTTCGATTGGGGAATGGCTGAACACATTGTGCTATATGTTGCTGATGGAATACTCTTGTGCTCAAAGGAACAATAAAGTGGAGGGATTCCATGTGAACTGGAAAGACCTCCAGGAAGTGATGCAGAGTGAGAGGAGCAGAACCAGGAGAACATTGTACACAGAGACTGATGCATTGTAGCAGGATCAGAGAAAGAAGGCTCTCTACAGCCATAGGAAGAACTGTGGGAAAAGAAACCCAGAAGATAAACAACCACTTGATCACATGGATAGGTGGGGCTAAGACTGGGAAAGTGGACTCTAAAAGATCACCCTAGTGCAAATACTAATAATAAGGAAGTGGGTCTTGATGGATGGCACATGTTAAACCCACTAGAATTGTGCATCCTATATGGGAGGGGATGGGGAGAGGGGAGGGAAGGAACATGAATCTTGTAACCATGGAAAATTATTCTAAATCATCTAATGAAATAAAGTAAAATTTAAAAAAAGAAATCTCTTTACTACCTTTCTTTCACCTGCAAACACAACCCTAGACTCAGAAGGAGATTGCATTAGACTCCCTCATCTGAGCCAGGCTGCCTATTTCTTCTGGGTCTCCCCCTTGACTCCTTTGGATTTGTTTGAGATTTAAATTGAGAGATTAACTCAGAAATTGTCAACATGGAATCTAGGAATCCCAAACTTGTGGCCCAGTGGGATCTGATGGACCCCAAGTTTCAGGACTAGCTTATAGGTTGGAGACCCCAAAGTTTGTCCTTGTTCCCTCTTCCCATGGGAATCTACCCTGAAGGGAATCCCAGGCTGGCAGTTTCAGACTGAGTGGGGGATGACAATCCTAGTTGGGTGAGTCTAAGCATATGCTAAGGATCTTTAGTATCCATGGTAAGCAGCCCCTTCTCTTACACCCAGCCTCTAGCTATGATTCCTTTCCCAAGCTTGATTGTATCCTGTCCCTGTAGTTTGAACTCTCCCATTTTCTTTGTAACTATAGTGATGCCAATCATCTTTCCCTGCCCTTGGATTCCCCAAATGGTATAGAGGTTCCCCAAATGCTTTTGTTCCTTGGATCCTCCTCTAGTGTAGTGTGTGAAGCTTAAAATTTCTCAGATTGTGAATCTTAAAAATTCTCAGACCCTACTTCAGAACACTTGGTTAAGACCATTCCCCATTTTAAACAATGAAGGGACTTAGTCAGAAATGTGAGAACTCCACTCCACCCATACTTAAGCATACTTTAGGGGAAGATAAAGTTGTAAACTCTTTACTGAACAATGAAAAGTACTTACCTCATACTTATAGTGAAGCAAAAGCCTTAAGCTAAGTCTATTTTTAGGAAGGTGCTAAGTACCTATGAAGGTCAGATAACTTGCAAACTTAACAAAAGAGGTGTGAAGTTTTAGTTTACTTAGGTGTGAATTACTCAAAAGTTTAGTCTTCTCACGTGTGAATTAAGAATGGTCAGTCCTGTGAAAAAGTCTACTGTGATTGGTAGATAGATGTGAGAACTTAGGGGAGGTGACATAGGAGGTCAGAAGCTGAGAACAGAGGACGCTCTCTCTAAACTCTCTCTGAGGATGAACTCTCTGAGAGAGGCAGCTTGCCAAAGCTGATGGAAGGGCTCCATGGCTGAACGTAGTTGAGCTGAGGAGCTGAACTGGTGGGTCTCTCTGAACACTAGAATCTTGCTTGGGACAAATCTTGTGGTGAGTGGATTAAAAACTGACTGATCTCTCTCTTAGGGCTTAAGCCTGGGCTGGCCCTTTTCTTATTATTTCCTCTTATTCTCTCTCTCTCCCTTTCACTAATTCCTTAATTTTTATTAATTAAAATCTCTATAAAACCCAGCTGACTTGGGTATATTTCATATTTGGGAATTTTTCCCTGGCGACCACTTTATATTTGATTTAACTCAAGATGATGTTTTGAAACCATATTTCTGCTGTCACAATTTAAGGCAACCACTCTTTTATCTGTAACAGTATATGCCAAACACTATTTTAAATGTTACAAGTGGCACTCTTATACCCTGGAAAGAATTAAATACTGGACTTTTCCCTATCCTGATGAAAGAGTTGGTTTTTCTGACTATTTAATAGTTCTGTGTTATTTCCAAGTTAACAAAATAAAGGACAAGAAGCTGGAAAGAAGGCAGAGTGCTTTGGGACTCCACTCAACCTTCCAGATCTGGCTGTTTGGGGTTTAGCTTCAGGGTATCCTTTCCTTTTCCCTTCTCTACCTTCCATCCCCCTTTCCAAATAAAGTCTTAGTTTCAGTCAGATTTGGGGGTTGGTTTGCTTTCTTTCAAAGAAAGGTTGGGTGCTTAGGAACAGGATTCAAGGGTGAATCCTGTCTCATTTGTGGCAGCAAACCTGATCTGCCAGGATCATCCACAGAAGAGGGCTTGATTCCAACCCTCTCTGCCCCGGACAACTGATCAGGGATGTGATGAACATGTTCCCTGTGTTTGGGCTTACATTGGGGCTCCAGGGGTGTAAGTTACTAACATTATCAATTGAGAAGAGCCATAGAAAGTGACTTTCTGTCTCTCCAGGTTGCCTCAAGCTCTGGTGTCAGCTACCCCCAAGGAGGGCAAGCTCTTGCCATCTTTCCTTTCCCCCTTTCAGCTCACTCCTCAGCATCCATATTCCCATAACCTCATTTCCCCCATACTGTTTCATTGGAGTTTACATCTTCCAGTGAGACAAAATCGTCAACCCTTCCCCACTTCTACAATGGAAAGTATCTCCTCCCCTTCCATTTTCACAATAAGGTTGTTCAAGGAGCTTCCACTGTGAGTTGGAGAAAAGCTGGTGAATTTATTTCTTGAAAACATCCTAGCAGACCAAAGTGATGTTGCAGTTCCTCTGCTTCACCAGTAGGTGGCAGGAGAGCAGCAGCTGAGTGGTGGCATCTGTGAAAACTGACAGCCCGAGTCCCATCTGAGCTGAAGGGAGAAATCCAGTTTTCATCTTTATAACCTTATAATTTAGATGTAGGACGGAAAGGTCGCTGATTGGAGAATGTAGTCAGACAGTGTAGGTGAAGGAGGATTGCCTTTGCAGCCTTTTGCAAGGTAGATTTGGGGAAAATATGGATTAGATTGTCATTAGTGTTAGGGATTGGTTTACTAGAATTATCTTCCTGCTTCCTTTCTCTTTCCCTTTCCAACACTTTAGAAGTGATAATAGATGGGTGGCTACATAGCTAGTCTGGGCAGCATTGTTTCTTCAGCTGCTTAGCACAGCCATCTTTTTCCAACTGCCAATCCCAGGATTCCCTCAACTCGAGAGCCTCGAGATCACTGACAACCATGTGTAAACGCGATTATGCAGTAAATGATGAGGCTCCGCTCAGCACCCCTGATTACAGGCGGCTATTTCACCCCGGAGTCAGAAGCTAGACTGCAAGGAGTTGAGAAGCGAATGGAATCCCAGCCGATAAATGGCCAAAGGAGACAGATAGATAGAAACAGACTCTTCCTATCCATGGGGAAAAGGACCCAAAGCACTCATCAATGGGAAAATGCAACTAAAGCAACTCTGAGCTTCCACTTCACAACCATCAGAGTAGCAAAATTGACCAGAAGTAGAGCCTGACACATACATGTTGGATGAGAGGTCAGCAAATGGGCGCGTTAATATGCTTTGGATGGAGCCAGGAATTGGTCCAACCCTTCTGGACAGCTTTTTGGAACTCTGTCCCTAGAAGTTGCTGAACTGAGCCAGTGTGACACCACCCACAGGGCAATCGATGGCTCAAGGAAACCAAAGAAAGCCTTGAAGACTAGATATGTAGGGGCAGATTTTAAGCAGCTCTTTTTGTAGTCAAAAGGAAACTAAGCCAGAGGCTGACAAATCCGGGGTTGCCTCTCAGTGAGGGGATGAGGAAGCCAACTGTGGTAGTGAATGGAATGGAACACTATAGTGCCATAAGAAAGGATGGAAATGGTTTCAGTGAAAGGTGGGAAGACTTTTGCAAAGTGATGAATAATAAAGTAATCCAAAGAGCAAAGACAATTTGGGTAAATATACATTATAAAGACAAATAATTTTGGGTTTTTTTAAAACTATTTTCTTTTACTCTTTTTACTCTTTTTATTTGATCATTTCCAAGCATTATTCATTAAAGACAGATCATTTTCTTCCCCCCCCCCCCACCCCCTATAGCCAATGCGTAAGTCCACTGGGCATTAGATGTTTTCTTGATTTGAACCCATTGCTTTGTTGATAGTATTTGCATTAGAGTGTTCATTTAGAGTCTCTCCTCTGTCATGTCCCCTCAACGGCTATATTCAGGCAGTTGCTTTTCCTCGGTGTTTCCACTCCCATAGTTTATCCTTTGCTTATGAATAGTGTTTTTTTCTCCTAGATCCCTGCAAATTGTTCAGGGACATTGTAAAGCCATTAATGGAGAAGTCCATTACATTCGATTGTACCACAATGTATCAGTCTCTGTGTACAATGTTTTCCTGGTTCTGCTCCTTTCACTCTGCATCACTTCCTGGAGGTTGTTCCAGTCTCCATGGAATTCCTCCACTTTATTATTCCTTTTAGCACAGTAGTATTCCATCACCAGCATATACCACAATTTGCTCAGCCATTCCCCAATTGATGGGCATCCCCTCATTTTCCAGTTTTTGGCCACCACAAAGAGCGCAGCTATGAATATTTTTGTACAAGTCTTTTTGTCCATTATCTTTCTGGGGTACAGACCCAGCAGTGCTATGGCTGGATCAAAGGGTAGATATTCTTTTGTCGCCCTTTGGGCATAGTTCCAAATTGAGAGGCAGATTTTAAGCAGCTCTTTTTGTAGTCAAAAGGAAACTAAGCCAAAGGCTGACAAATCCTGGGATGCCTCTCAGTGAGGGGATGAGGAAACCAACTGTGGTAGTGAATGGAATGGAACACTATTGTGCCATAAGAAAGGATGGAAATGGTTTCAGTGAAACCTGGGAAGACTTTTGCAAAGTGATGAATAATAAAGTAATCCAAAGAGCAAAGACAATTTGGGTAAATATACATTATAAAGACAAACAATTTTGGTTTTTTTTTTTAAACTATTTTCTTTTACTCAGCAGAAAGCCCTTCTCACTTTCTTACTCCAAATTCTCCCTCCACCATCCTGGCCTCTTAAGGACACAAGAAAAACAAACCCCATCCAGTATGTAGCGTCAGGGAAAACAAAGGTCCGGGTTATCTGTGTCTAAATAAAAAAAATGTGTCTCATTCTGCTTTCTGACTTCCTCGCCTCTTGATCAGGAATTGAGCCACATGTTTCATCACAGTCTAAACATCTTGGTTGGTCCTTTCCCTGAGAAGAGTCCAGCATAAAACTGTCAACGTGGAATCTAGAAGCCCCCAAACTGTGGCCTAGAAAGAGTTAAACATCCTCAGTTTACTTAGCTTAAAGGTGAAAGCCTCAGTTTGACCTTCTCACTTAGAGTTCCTCCCTGAGGAAAAGTCCTACTTCAGGGGTCTCAGACTAACAATAGACCTTCAGGTAGTTTGGGTGGGAATAGCTAATCCCTTCAGATGTTAAGTGTCTCTTTTGTCCCATGGTTTCTCCCCTGAGGCCAAAGTCCTTTACCAAGATGGTGAAGCCCTGGCCTGGACCTTTCCCTTTTGTGTCCCTGGTAAAGCCTCAGCCCCTCACTGCTATTCCAGTCTGGGACTCCTCCTTTTCCTTGGTCACCTTTGTAAGGTCCTTCAACTAGCTGCCTCATCCTCAGCCCCATGTTCCCCTAGAAAGGTATTCAAGCTCCCCACCTTTAATGGCTCCTCAGAGTTGTCACTCTGGTGTGGTTGGCTTCTGTGTTTTTCTAAGCCAACAAATGGAGGTTCCCCACCAAGATCCGAAGTCCCAGCTGTCTGAGCCTCCCACGAAGGCCGATTGGGGTAAGTCAGGAGTCCAGTTAGCAGAAGGTCAGGGAAGTGGCTCTTAGAGAAAGGACTCAGCTATTTAAGAGTTCTGTGGGAGGGACCCACTCTTTCATGAAGGGGGCCCTCAGAGAGCCTCAGAGTCCAGAGCCTACCTGGGGGCTGCTGGAATGGGAACAGCATGTCTGGGGTCCAAGGAGGAAGAGGCAGGGCAACCGGTTACCCAAGGAACCCCCTAAAGATCTCCGCAAGTCACATTTTCAAGGTTTGGGGCTGTTGCAGTAGAAGGTTCAGAGAAGATGGTCCCAAGGTATGGCCAAAGTGGAGTCTAGCTCAAGATGGCTACCAGCTCGGAGCTTGGCTAGGTTTGGGGGGGGAGAAGGGGTGTTGGTGGTTGGTGCCCGAGTGTGTGTGAGTGTGTGTGTGAGTGTGAGTTCTGGAGTAAAGAAAGTTCCTTTTTGGTTATTGTGTTGTAAAATGACAAGACATTGTTGGGAAAAGGCATTGCTTTAAATGGAAAGGAAACCCTGAGGTTTTCAACTGAGGCAGGAATTTCCTCTTTAGCCTTAGGCCAAATGGGGTTTCAGGCAAAGCTGGGAGAAATGCCTTTTGGGAACCCAAAGTAAATGAGAGTAAAAAGTGAAAGAGAAGGGAATTGGAGAGGTAATAGGAGTTAAAGGTCCTTTCTAAGCTTTTCCTTAGTAACCCCAATTGTATGTTTGGAAAGAAAATTATATGGGTTGTACTTTCAAAGAAGTAAAGAAGGGGGCAGCTGGGTGGCTCAGTGGATTGAGAGTCAGGCCTAAAAAATAAATAAATAAAATAAAATTAAGGAAAGTTAGAAGCATTTTCAATCTTTTTTTTTAAACCCTTACCTTCTGTCTTGGAGTCAATACTGTGTATTGGCTCCAAGGCAGAAGAGTGTGGTAAGGGCTAGGCAATGGGGGTTAAGTGACTTGCCCAGGGTCACATAGCTAGGAAGTGTCTGAGGTAAGATTTGAACCCAGGACCTCCGATCTCTGGGCCTGGTTCTCCATCCACTGAGCTACCCAGCTGACCCCAGAAGCATTTTCAATCTTGAGAATTTGGGGAGCTCATTTTTCCATTTTGAAACTTAAATTGGACTTTTTTACTTGTTTGAGGGCTGACGTTGCCATGAGCCATTTTAATGGGGTTTGGGGGTGGTAGATGGTCTAGTCAGACTTTACTTGGTGCCAGACAGCATTTCCATCTTGGCCACACACAGGGGGGTCATTTGGGGGTTTACAAGTCCTGGATAGCCTGCGATGTGGACGCGATCGTTCCGTGGAGCCCGTAGCTTGCATGATGTTATAACTGCTGTGGAAAAGACATGAATAGAACTAATAACATGGGACGGCAGGTTTAAGGTCAGCCCCGGATAATCTTTCTAGTGACCAGTCTATGGGGAGCTGAACAAGTCCTGTTAAAGAATGTGTGTCTCTTGTTTTTCTCTTGCAGCACTGAAGCTGCAGCAAAGGAGGCTGTGCAGGACCAAAGACTGGAGAGAGGAGGCTGAAGGAGGCACAGCAGAACCCGCCACATTTGAAAGACTTAAAGACTTGGGGGGGGAGTGTGTGTGTGTGTGTGTGTGTGTGTGTGTGTGTGTGTGTGTGTGTGTGTGTGTGTAAATTGTTGTGTTGTCAAAATGTGCCACGGGTAGACTGCCTACCTTTCTCTGGCACAGGGGGCAATGGTCCGACTTTGGGGAGTGCCCCCATGCCAACTGCCCATCCCTGTACCCCCAGGCTTTCCCACCATTAGTGACAGAGTCCAATGGTTTCTCCCCTGAGGCCAAAGCATTTACCAAGATGACCCAGCCTTGGCTGGCCCTTCCCTCTTGGGGCCATTGTAAAGCCTCAGCCCCTCACTATTATTCCTGTCTGGGACTCCTCATTTTCCTTTGTTACCATTGTAAAGTCAATCAACCATCCCTCTCATCCTCAGCCCCCATGTTTCACCTAGAAAGGTATTCAAGCTTGCCCACTTGAATGTCTCCTTGGAACTGTCCAGTCTATCCTGGTTGGCGTTCCCAGAGGTCAGTGTCCCTAAGGACCAGAGTGGGCCTGTGGTGCACAGCTCTGTGAAGAGGTCTACTGTCACTCTGAACCCCTTTCCTTAATCGAAGAGTGATTTTCTGACTATTTAATAGTTCTGTGTTTTTCGAAGTCAACAGTACTATTCCAGCATGTTTATATACCTTAACATGGCCATTTGTTCCCCAACTTATGAGTATTCCCTCAGATTCCCATTTTTGGCCTCCTCCAAAAAGTATTTTGTATATCCTCAGAGTTTGTTTGGCTAAGGACTAATCCCTCCTCCAACATCCTTTTCCTCTAATTCTCCTTACCTCCTTCTTAACTTCTCCTACTATTTCCTATTGAGTAAAATGAATATTTGTTTCCAACCCTTTTTGTGTCTGTTTCCCTCTTTATTTGGACCAGTTCAGAGGAGGGCGGGGTTCAAGTGTCAACCTGTTCCCCATCTCCCTTAATAAAGCTATTGATTGCTTTAATGCAAAAAAAAAAATTGATATTTTCCCTAGCCTTTTCCCTTTCCCTTCCCCCTGGGAAGTTCCTCTTCCTCTCTCTTTCCCTTCTTAAGATTGCCAAGTGATAACCACTCCCAGACCTCCTCTAGTTGAGGATTCAGAGGAAATATGTGTATCTTCTTTCCATTCATGTTGACCTTTCTAGGTTTCTATTCACTCCTGGGTTTAAACTTCACATTTTCTCTGCAGCTCTGGTCTTTTCCTTAGGAATATTTGGAAGTTCTTTATTTCATATTTTAAAAAAAAATTTTCCCCATATAGTATCACCCTCAGTTTTTCTGGGTAAGTTGTTCTTGACAGAAAACCTACATCCTTTGCACATTGAATTCCATATTTCAAGTTTTCTGTTGCTTTATAGTTATTGAACAGTCATTTTTTTGTCCTGTCCATCTCTTCTTGACCCTACTTGGGGTTTTCTTGTCAAAGATTCCAGAGTGGTTTGCCATTTCTTCTCCAGCTTATTTTACAGATGTGGAAACTGAGGCAGAGGTAAGTGACTTGCTTACAGCTAGTCAGGGTCACACAGCTAGTAAGTGGCTGATGCTAGATTTGAACTCAGGACAATGTATCTTCTTGGCTGCAGATCTGGCACTCTATCCTACTGCAACATCTCACTGCTTGATAGTAGTAGATGCTGAATTGCATGGGTGCTTGTAGTATTTTTGCCTTGACTGGAAGCACTGGATGGTTGTAAACCTTAAAATTTCACAGGCTTATGAATGTTAAAAATTTTACTCCACATTGAGGAATCCTCCAATTTTCTACTTGAAATAATTCCCTACCAGATAGTGAGAACTCTACTTGAATGTGAAAACTCCTTGCTATGGGAGGATCTCTACCCCATCCCTACTTGGGACTGCTTTAGGGGAGAAAACTCCTTGCTATGGGAGGACCTCTATTCCACCCCTACTTAAGAATGCTTTAGAGCAGAAAACTCCTTGCTAAACAATGAAAGTACTTGAAAACCATACTTATAAAGAAAGGAGTTCTTTGAGCCATGCCTATTTTTGGAATTGATACAATGGGATGCTAAGTGCCTATAAAGGTGGAGCAACTTGTAAACTACTTAGACCTAAAAGGTGAAAACTTACTCAGAGGTTTTCTCTTAATGAAATTAGTCAACACAGCAGCATTTTTTTTTCTGATTTACTAAAGAGATTAATCTACTCAGCTGTGAATTCAAAATGGGCTGTCTTTTGGAAAACATCTACAGTGATTGGTAGATGGAAGAACTTAGGGGAGGTGACATAGGAGATTTTGCCCTTAAAAATAAGAGCTCAGAGAAGAGCTGAAGGTCATTCTGAAACATTCAGATTGAGGAGGACTGATTCTGAAACATTCAGATTGACGAAGGACTGATTCTGAAACATTCAGATGGAGGAGGGAGCTGATGAAAGCAGCTGAGATGATGGTGGCCTGGTGTCACTAGAATCCTTGCTTAAGCAGACTTTGTGGTGAGTGTTAAAAGGCTGACTGACTGATCTCTCTCTCTTAAGACTCAGGTCTAGGCCGTGTTGACTTAAGGCCCTTCATACTTATTTCCTTTTTCTCTCTTTCTCTCTTTTCTTTAATTCCACATTTGTATTAATTAAAATCTCTATAAAACACAATTGACTTGGGTAATTGAATAATTGGGAATATTTCCCTGGCGACCACCTTATAATTTATTTAAAAACTAAGACACTGTAGTGAAACATATTTTCTGCGGTCAAATTTACTCACCCTCTCTTATATATCTATCACAATTTATATCTTCCACCATTTTAACTCACTATAGTTTATGGGCTTCACTATTTTAAATCTCACATGGTGGCTATCATGTTGCTGAAAGTTTTTATTTTGGAGTTTTTAATTTAATGTAATCAAAATGATCCGTGTTATATTTCACAATTCTCTCCATCTCTTGTTGACTCATAAATTCCTCTCCTACCTCTAAATCTGATACATAAGATGTTCCCTGCTCTTCTGATTGGCTCATGATTGCTTCCTTTGTGCTTGGGTCATGTATACATTTTTGATCTTATCTTACCAAGCGGTATAAGCTATTGGCCTAGATCTAGAGCTAATTTTGACCAAACAGTGAGTTCTTAGCCCCAAATTTAGCTCTATACTTTTATCAAATGTATGATTACTATAATCTTTATTACTGCTTGTTCTATATCGTCTCTGTTCCACTGATCTACCTTTCTAGTGATAATTACCACTAATGATGATATAAACATGATAGAATATTACTGAACTCAACTGTTATCAGAGCAAGGACCAATCAGGAGAGGCCTGTGATGAAGCGAAGGGCTTCAAATGCAGCACTAGAGAAAGAGATTCTTGGACATAGTCCAATATGGAAACTTGTTTTGATTAATTACACCTATTTGTAATAGGTTGGGGTTTTTTTGTTTTTTTTGGTATTCTCACTGGCAGAGAGGGACTGAAGTGGGAGAGTAAGATGGTTTAATTGACTAATTAAATTAAATAAAGTATTTAAAAATAAAAAACTTCAAAGGGGTGAGTGGTGATTTTTTCACCTTGGAATCTTTGATTCCTAAAACAAAATCAGGGCTCTAACAATTTGGACTCTAAACAACTATCTCACAATTTGATTTCATTTACTAATGTACCACCCCAATCTTGCCACTCTTCGCCTCAAAAACTTTCCAAAGCTCACTATTGCCCACTGCATCAAGTACCACCTCCTGCTTTGGCACTGACCATAGTTAGGCCCTCTAGTCATGCAGGGCTACTTATTGCACACCTTGCTATGGTCTGCTTGTACATGTCCTCCTCTCTCTCCCCATCTCTTTCTTTGCTCCTACTGCTCCCCATTGCTAACATGGATTCTTGCTCTCCCTAGCCCAGGCTCAGAGCCTCTATGTACATGATGACATCCCTCCCTTCCTTCAGGGCTCAGGCATCCTTCTGCAAAGAGACTTCCTCAGTCTTTCAGCTCCTGCCTCCCCAAACTTCCCCCAGAACCTCAGAGTGTGGCCTTGGACACATCCCTCCCCCAGGTCTCTTACCTGCAGGACAACAGAGGTCAGTTAGAGGGGGGCTCAGGTCCCTTCTACCTCCCTTGCTATGATGCACTCTTTCAACCTCCATTCTGGAACTTGCCACATTCTGCCTTGTTTGCTTCCAAAAAGAAAAGCGGAAAGTGGACCAAGATCGACTTCTCTCCACCCTGATGGATAGTTAGCCACTTTTGGGACATCCCTTTGGGGAGGAACTGAACTCACTTGTTTTTCTCTTGAGTATGATGGTCCTTTGGAGAGAGTCCTGTAGGAGCCCATCCCGGAGGCTGTGGAAACTGGCCCTTTGGCCCAGTGGTCAGTGGCCTGGCTAGGGTCATTTCCACTAGGTAAACAGTATCGGCAAACCGTGTGGACCAGCATTGGTTGGTTGTCCTTCTCTCCCTCTCTAAGACTCCTCTGTTGACTGGGAAAAAACACAAAACAAGATCACTCTTTAATGAAGGGCAAAAAAAGGGGTTCAGTGCTGGTAGGCCTCAACACACAGTTGTGGGCCACATACGATGGAACATATAATTTGTTCAATCTGAGGATTGAAGTCTGTCTGCTGTGGTCACTGACCCCTGAAAATGCGGAACATAGGAGGATGACAATTCCAAAGAGCCATTAAAGTCAGGGAGCTTAACCCTGTAAACCTCAAATTTCCTTAGACTTATAAATGTTGGAAATTTCACCATTGGGATATTTCATACTTGGAAAATTTCTTACTGATAGTCTATTGGAATGGGAACCCCATTGGCATGGGAGGTTCTTTCTCTTCCCTTCTTAAGATTACTTTAGGACAGAAACCCTTTGCTGAACAATGGAAAGGACTTTGACCTATGCTTGAGCATAGAACAGGAATTTCTTTGAGTCTTGATTGATTTTAGAATTGATACAATGGAGATACTTGGAATAAATCTCCACCCTATTCAGTCCTAATAGGATTGAGTAAGGGCTGCAGCCTAGATCAAAATTTAATTATTCCAATCTCTACCATACTCAAGTTAACAGGATTTAGAAAGGGCTGTAGCAAAGGAGTAAAGATTTAATCATTTGAAAATATGACCTTCAACAGACATGTGCAAAAGCCAGAAACCTCTGGGCGGTCCTGGGTTAAGCTAGAGCCTCCATTGGCACAGGGAAATTGATGAAGAGTGATTGGTAGATGGGAGAACTGAGGGGAGGAACTTGGAGGGTTTTCCTTAAAGATAGGGGGTCTGAAGACTCGAGGGGGGTTGAGGAGAGTGGGGTCGGTGTGGTTCCTGTGGGCTCTGAGAAGGCTTGCTCTGAAGGAAGCTGAAGGTGGGGGCCTCTGAGACTGTTTCTCCATTTTTGGACACGTGAGTAATAGGGACTGATCTCTTTTCTTTGCCCCAGCTATCTAAGGGCTTGGGCCTTTTGGCCCAGCCTAAACAGAAGGGGTATTTAAGCCCTATTCCCTTCTCTCCCTTTTTCTCTCTCTCTATCTCTAATTCCTTTCTTACTCCTATTGTAATTAAACTCCAAAAAAGGCTGACGGCTGACTTGAGTTTTTCAATTAGGAATTACATAGCTGATTCCTTGGCGACCTTAAATTAATATATATCAGTCTTTTAAAGTGATTCCCTTGTTACAACCCCTACACTGACCAGCACAGAGGAGGCCATTGAGCAGTTCTACTCTGACCTGAGTGCCGTCCTGCACTCAGTACCCACAAATGACAAGCTGATACTACTGGGAGACTTCAACGCCCGCGTTGGCCAGGACCATGAAAGATGGAAAGGAGTGCTCAGAAAACACGGTGTGGGCAAAAGGAACAACAATGGCCTACTGCTACTCAGCAAATGCTCAGAGTTCGAACTCACCATCATGAACACTGTGTTCAGAATGGCGAACAAATAAAACAACGTGGATGCACCCACGATCAAAACAGTGGCATCTCATTGACTACATCATTGTACGCCAGCGAGACATCCAGAATGTAAAGATCACCAGAGCCATGAGAGGAGCTGAATGCTGGACAGACCACCGATTGGTTAGAGTGACTCTTCAAATGCTCATTGTGTCTCGCCATCCAAAACGCGCCCAGACAGTTCGCGCATTTTACAATACAACGTGAGTCGTCTTAGAGATCCATCATATTTGCAAACATTCCAGTCCTGCCTGGACAACAAGCTGTCTGCCAAGGGACCACTCACTGGAAGCTCAACCAAGAAGTGGAACCAGTTCAGAGACGCAGTGAAGGAAACATCAAAGGCAGTCCTAGGCCCCAAACAACGCAATCACCAGGACTGATTTGACGAGAACAACACTGCTATTGAAGACCTATTGAGCAAAAAGAACAAAGCCTTTATGGAGTGGCAAAATAACCCAAACTCTGCTCCTAAAAAGGACAGATTCAAGTCTCTCTAAGCCAAGGCACAGTATGAGATCAGGAAGATGCAAAACTGATGGTGGGAAAAAAAGGCAGAAGAAATCCAGTGCTTTGCTGATACAAAAAAACTACGAACAATTTTTCAGTGCCCTCAAGACTGTCTATGGACTATTAAAACCCACCACCACTCCCTTGCTATCCCCTGAGGGTGTCACTCTCATTAAATATAAAAAAGGCATCAGCAACAGGTGGAAAGAACACTTTAGTCAGCTTCTCAACCGACCCTCTTCAGTCGACCAAAGCGCCCTTGACCAGAGCCCCCAAAACCGCACCATTGAACCACTTGACATCCTTCCTTCAATAGAGGAAATACAAAAAGTCATTAAACAAATGAGTGCAGGCAAGTCACTTGGTAAAGACGGGATCCCAACCGAGGTGTACAAGGCCTTAAATGGAAAGGTGCTCCAGGCATTCCACATAGTGCTGACCAGCATATGGGAAGAGGAAGACATGCCCCCAGAACTCAGAGATGCCTCCATCGTAGCCCTATACAAGAACAAAGGCTCACGAGCAGCCTGTGACAACTACAGAGGCATCTCACTACTCTCCACTGCTGGAAAGATCCTCCCCTGTGTTATACTCAACAGACTACTGTCATCTGTTTCAGAGCAGAACCTGCCTAAATCACAATGTGGCTTCAGACCAGATCGTAGCACCATTGACATGGCCTTCACGGTGAGGCAAATGCAGGAAAAATGCCTTGAGCAGAACCTGAGTCTCTACATTGTCTTCATAGACCTGACAATGGCATTCGACACAGTGAACAGGGATGCATTGTGGGTGATCCTCAGCAAGCTTGGTTGCCCAGCAAAATTCATCAAACTGATCCAGCTCATGACAGGGGAAGTCCTATCTGGTGGAGAGACTTCTGATCGCTTCAACGTTTCCAATGGCATGAAACAAGGCTGTGTCCTTGCTCCGGTACTATTCAACCTATTTTTCACCAAAGTATTACAACATGCTGTGATGGATCTAGACCTGGGCGTCTACATCAAATACCGATTGGGTGGCTCACTAGTCGACCTTCGCCTCCTGACAGTGGGCATGGACCCACAGCGAATACCAAGACAGGTATTCTATGGTGAACTGTCAGCTGGACTCAGGAAACAAGGCCAGCCAAAGAAAAGATTCAAGGATCAGCTAAAGTCAAACTTGAAGTGGGCTGGCATTACACCAAAGCAACTAGAACTCGCTGCCTCTGACAGAAGCAGCTGGCGAGCCCATATTAATCATGCCGCCACCACCTTTGAAGATGAACGATGTCAAGGTCTTGCCGCTGCGCATGAACACCAACACCAGGCTACAACCGCACCTCCCGTAACAACTAGGGTCCCATACCCCATGTGCCACAAACTCTGTGCCTCAGCCTTTGGACTTCAACGCCACATGAGGGTATATCAATAGATGATAATGCACAAAGACAATTGTCATTCTCGGTAACTTAGAGACTACCACTAGATGAAACCTGGGGGCTTAGGATGACTGACTTTACAATGGTAACAAAGGAAAATAAGGAGTTCCAGACAGGAATAACAGTGAGGGGCTGATGCTTCACAATGGACACAAAAGGGAAAGACTCAGGCCAGGGCTGGGCCATCTTGGTAAAGGACTTTACCTGGGGGAGAAACCATTGGGACAAAAGAGATACTTAATATTGGATGGGATTAGCCATTTCCACCCAAACTACTGGGATGTCTATTCTCTGGTGAAGTAGGTCCTTCCATCAGGAAGAAACTCTCCAGTGACAAGGTCCAAACCTGGGTTTCTACCACCCTGGGAAATAAACTGGGTCTTCTGGATTCCATGTTGACACCTCAAAGTGGCTTTTTATTTGCTTGTCTTGCCTGGAGACAATGAAGAGGATACAAATAGAAAAGCTCTGGGTTGGGGCACATGTGTGGCTTCTTGCCAAGTCGGCCTCCATTTCTGTTCAGGCAAAAGGCTGCTTCATCATTTTGACTTTGGCAAAACTTTGACCCATTCAAGGGGAGGCTGTGAATATCTGAACCAATGGGCTGGGCTCAGGGCCAAACAGGCTCTGGCTTTCTGACAGGTGGCCGCTATTTGGGGGGAGCACTTTCCAGGTATGAGATGTGATCCTCATGCAAAGGATCCCCTTTTATGGGACTAGAACAGTTCAGAGAGGCCAGACACAGGGGGGCTCGTACATCTGTGGGCAGGAGACTGTATTGTTGGATAGAGAAAACTGCATTGTGGATAGAGTTCAGCAACTGTGGCAAAGATGAGAAAATACATGCAAAAAGTACTGTGAGCAAATCCTAAAACCCTCATACTGAAGTGGAAATCCTTCCTCCATGGATGGGACATGATAAACACCCACTGTTAGGGTCCCACCACCCACCATCAAGGAAGACCCGTAGACAATGCAATCAAGCAAAAGGGTGGTTTATTGATCTGGTGCGCCCCAGGGGAGCTCAGCATTAGAGTTCTATCACCCACCAGCATACATAGCCCATAGGTTTCCCCTGGAATCTACGGCCAGGGCATTGACACATTCGTGTTCTCTGCCGGGGGTCTGTTTGCCAGATGCTCTGCAATGACATGTGCTGCCGTGACCCAGCAGTTTCCTGCTTGGGCTTCCTCCATTCCCCACTTCTTTTTGTCTTAGGGGACAGAGGGAAGGCCCATCCGCTTAGGCAGCTCATAGCCCTCGGCCCAGGGCTGGTGGCTGGGGGTTGGAGAGCCAACACCTGGACGGCATCCAGGCGGATCTTTCAGGAACGGAACAAGGTGGTTGAGAATGCAGGGGCCAAATGTCAAGAGTAGGGTTAGGATGGTAAGGGGCCCTGAGGGATGTGACTAGGGTAGTGAGCCAGGGAGAGGAGTTAAAAAGGTGGGCGTACCAGGGGCCAGCAGCTTCTTCCTCCTTCCGCCAGGCTTCTGGACCTTCTCATAGCTTGCTCAGGGAGTCCCTGATAACCCCCAATGGTGAACATAGAAGCAGCATTCTTCACCCAAGGCTGCACAGAGGCCCCCTCCTTAAGGAAGAGGAGGTCCAGGCCTCCTCGGTTTTGAAGGCTGACCTCGACTAAGGAGGCGTGGGACCTTTCAAGGAAGTTAATAAAGGATTCTAGCCTAGCTGTATCCTCAGACTGCCTTGCGGAGGTAGATCACTTGGGGTACTATTGTGATGGGGGTGCAGTAGTCAGTGAGGGAGTTAGGGGAGACACAGGGCTATAGGCCGGAGCGGGAACATATCCAGTGCGCCCCTGCAAGTGGGATAAGGGATTTTCCGGTTAAGGGATAAGCTGCAGTTGAGCAAAGGCGGGGGTCGGGCTGGCTGATTTTCCCACTACACAGTTGCTGAAAGGGTTAAGCTAGGGCCCGGGTTTTCAGGGCCTGAATCCCTCCAGTGGCACTTCGGTGGGTTTTCATCCTGTGAGATGTTGTGAGGCATTTAGGCTGAAAGCCTCATAGGGCGGGGATGTGACTAGGCAGAGCCAACAGTGCACTGTGAGATTAGGGGAGGAGTGATTAAGGGCTGAAAAGGAGGCTTGCAACAAGGGAAGATAGGGGTTGATTGCAACAGGGTGATCAGGGTGGAGGGGTCTGGGGGTGGTCTTGGGACAGGGGCTCTTAGGTAAGGGGGGTGGAGGGGCATTCAGGTGATGGGGGCTGTTAGGTAAGGGGGGTTCTGGTTGAGTATGAAATTCGGCCCCAAGGCCACTGGGGTGGTGGCGGGTTCTTTGCAGATCGTAAAAAATCCCCCTTGGTCATATCCAGACTCATATTGAGGACTCCCCAGGTGTGCCCCAGGAGCCACCCCTGGTCATCTGGGCATAGGATGGTCAGGTTTAGCTGGGTACAGCGGGTCCACTTAGAAGTAGAGAAACCAATCCCATGTGCATCCTGTGTTGGGGATCAATTTCAACCCCAGGAACCGGTCAGTTTTTATGGTCCAGTAAGAGGCCTCGTCACTCGCAAGAGTCACACAGTCCCAGTAGGCACAAAGGTAGTGACCTGGCTGGTTGCAATATGACCTCCCGGGGTTAGAACTAGAACATATGTAGAGCCCCATTAAGGCCAGGTCCTTTAGATCCTTTGATGAGAACGTCCCTGTAGAGGGTCCTCTTTCCACTCCCCTCGCAATGCTCGGCCAAAATCACTGTGCAGCTGGGGACTGAGAAAGTGGGTCCTTGGTTGCTCAACACAGTTTGTGCCAATTGTGGGGATTCCAGAGATGTCAGGGTTCACTTCCAAGGCTGGTGAGAGGTTCCACCCTGGAGAACAGAGAGGAGCCAGACAAGGGAGGGAGGAAACAAGAGGTGGGGGGAAAATTGAAGTAATTGAAGTGAGCAGGTCTTGTCGCTCTCTGTTGAAGTCTGAGTTTCAGGGGAGTGTCCGGATAGGAAGTGGCTGTCTAGACTTCTGTAGCCTTTGGTGGGTCTGTGGCTTTCACATGGGAGTGGTAAATCAAGGGCTGATTCCTTCGACATTAAAAGCTGAAGGGGTAACAAAAAGGGTTACATAGGGGCCCTTCCATGGTGGCTGAAGGTTTGCCTTGCAGTGTCACTTCACCCAAACCCAATCCCCGGGTTTAAAAGGATGAGGGTTATGGGGAGGAGGTTGGAACCGCATCTGGAGCCTTGGCCAGAGGTCAGACTGAATCTGAGAGAGGGAGAGAACAAAGTCCTGCAATGAGGGGCTACCGGGGGTTGCATTTGGGAAAGTGGAGAGAATGGGGGGAGGGGGATTGAACCATAAAGGATCTCATAAGGGGTAAGGGAGAGGGGCCCAGGGGTATTGTGGGCCTTAAAAAGGTCTAGGGGAAGGAGCGTCACCCACTCCTGGCCAGTCTCCAAAGAGAGTTTAGTAAGAATCTCTTTTAGGGTCTGATTCATTCATTCTACCTGCCCCAAACTCTGGGGGTTATACTCACAGTGTAACTTCCATTTGACCCCGAGACCCCCTGCCAGTGCCTGTAGTCTTGGCCACAAATGCAGGGCCATTGTCTGATCCTAGGGAGGAGGGCACCCCAAACCAGGGAATTATTCCTTCTAGCAAGATTTCAGCAACTGCATGGGCAATTTCAGTTTTCATTGCAAAAGCCTTGGGCCACCCCATGAAGGTGCCTACAAGAACTAGGAGGTACTGGAATCCAAATTTTCCATGCTGCACTTCAGTGAAATCAAGTTCCCAATGCTCACAGGGTCGGGTGCCGTGGAGGCGGGTCCCAGGGTGAGTTTGAGTTTGCTGGCCGGGTCAGCTGGCAGGCAGTACATTTGCTGACCAACTCTGTCAGGAAGGCCTTTCTGTCCTTTCCGGAGCAGTTCATGGAATTTGTTAGCACCCAGGTGTGTGAGATGGTGGAGGTGGGTGGTCAAAAGTTGGCCAGCGATTCTAGGTAAAAACAAGTTACCAGCAGGATCCTGGAAGAAAGACCCAACAGGCTGTCCTTCCTTCCCTTTTATCCATTGGTGGTCACTGTCCAAATATTGTGGAGGGCCGGTGGGAGGTTCAGGATGGGAGATGGGGGGCCCGGTGGCTCTGAGATGGCCTGGATAGGTAGCACTAGAGTATGGGCCCAGTCCCGCCTTGCAGCTGCCTTAGCCCCCTAGTCTGCTCTGCCGGTTTCCCATGGCAGGGAGAGATGAGCCACTTTGGTGTCCAGGGGTGTGGACAACTGCACGGGGCTCCCAGATGGCTGCAAGGAGATCCTGGATGTCTTCGAGGTGGGCCAGGGACTTCCCAGCTGAAGTGACAAACCCCCTATATGGGCACATGCAGGGTTGTGAAGGTGTAGCGGCTATCTGTCTAAATGGTGACCCGCCTACCCTTTGCTGCATGAGAGACTGCTGCCAAAGCAATCAGCTTGGCCCTCTGTGCTGAGGTCCCTTCGGGGAGGGAGACGTCCCAGATGATATGGCCAGTATGGTCTACTACTGGTCTCCTACCTTGTGGGGATAGGAAGCTGCTGCCATCAGTGAAGAGAAGGTCCAGATTGGCTAGAGGAACATCCTTAAGGTCAGGTCGTGCAGATTCCACAAGGATCTCTTGGCAGGAATGCATTTCAGTAGCCGTCATCCCGGGTGGGGAGAAGTGTGGTGGGGTTAAGGGTGGACACTACTTGGAAGGACAATTGAGCCTTGTTCAGGAGGAGCAATTGGTCAGCTGGGCATGGGACAGCCAGCCCACCGGAGGCTGGAGGGGGACACTCTCAATGGCATGTGAGGTGGCAATGAGAAGTGGCTGGCCATGTGTAAGTTTGTTATCGTCTTTGACCAGGAAGGCTACTGCTGCGATGGAGACAGGAAGGCCATCCTGAGACAGAGACTCAGGGGAAAGAGGTAGGGAGCACTTTGAAGGGATGCTGACTAGTCAGGCCATATCAGGTCAGAGTGCCAATTCTCATCCCAATCTTGGTAGGGCTGGGGATAGGAGGAACTGCAGCTCTCAGCACTGCAGTCCTTGCTCAGGGAAACCAGAATTTCCAGGCTCTCTCAACAGATTTTAGACCTTACTGAATTAGGCATTAATTAATTGCTGGGAGCCATCAGACCAAGATGCCTGGACAGAGTCATGCGTGGTAGCTGGGGAGACCAGAGTGGACTGTGACTGCCCACTCTATCCCCTTTACACGACTTCCTTCATCAATGCCCCTTACCTATGAATTGACATGATTATTATTCCCTCTAGTCTCAAAAGAAATAATGCAAGAGCAAATCACTTGTACCCTAGTCTCTAAAACACCACCAAAAGATCAGACCCTCGAACCCAGTCCCAAAAAGACGAGTTAACTTTTATTCTTGTACATAATTCCTAGCAATACTGCAGTGGCAGATCAAGCCCCAAAACTTCCCCACTCACAGAAGCCTGTTCTCATGAAGTCAACAGAAAACCCGAGAGGCCCAAGTGATAAGGACAAATATATCAAGCTTCAGTATGCCTCAGTGACTCAGGAACTTCCTAGAAGCCACCAGTCTAAACTTGACTTGTGCTCCCAGACCCCTCAGCCTTGATGATATGATTGAATGGTCTAACAACAGATCAATTATTCCATTTTTATTAAAAAACAATACATAATTTTCCTTGATCACATCCCTGAAATAACTATCAGTATTAAAGTACTGAAAATCTTTGTAAAGTCCTCCTCCCCCTCCTAGTCCTCCTCCTCTGATTCCTCCTCCTCCTCCTCTGATTCCTCCTCCTCTTCCTCCTCCTGCTCCTTGCCCTCCTTCAAGGCCTCCTCCACCTCCCCCAAGGACCTTAAAACCTCCTCCAAGTACATCATAACATACCACGAGGCAGCCCCCGCCTCCCCCAAGGCCATTTCCACCTGCCATTCCATCTCCACGTATTCAAAGTCCCTCTCCACCACCCCAAAGGCCGCAAATGCCTCCTCCTTCTCTTCCTCTTCCTCGGCCGCCTCCTCCTCCTCCTCCTCCCTGGAACAAATCTCAAGAGGTCTCTGTGCCAAGGCAGACATTAAAGCCTTTTTTTTTCGGCCCAAGAAAAGTCTAAGCTCCTTCAAATAGTGGAAGAGGATTTCATTATCAGGGTGGACCATTTGCTCCAAATGGGATTTCTCATTCTCTAACATCTCCACGTATTCAAAGTCCCTCTCCACCACCCCAAAGGCCGCAAATGCCTCCTCCTTCTCTTCCTCTTCCTCGGCCGCCTCCTCCTCCTCCTCCTCCTCCTCCTCCTCCCTGGAACAAATCTCAAGAGGTCTCTGTGCCAAGGCAGACATTAAAGCCTTTTTTTTTCGGCCCAAGAAAAGTCTAAGCTCCTTCAAATAGTGGAAGAGGATTTCATTATCAGGGTGGACCATTTGCTCCAAATGGGATTTCTCATTCTCTAACTTATTAATGAGCAACCAGGTATCGTCCCAGTCACTGACAGTGTCAAACAACTGCTCAAAGTATTCGGAGAGATCCTCCCTTCCCTTGAAGGCACGGTAAAGGTCACCAATGGGGTGTCCTTGGTGCTGGCCGATGGTAAGGCAGTGGCCACACACCTGCTGGTAGTCCCGCAGGCAAAAGACGTTGAGCGGCTGGCTGGAGTGCTCAGGGCACATGATGACATCTGAGGGATCTTCCAGCTTGTATTTTTTAACAATAGCCCTCAGGACAAGGTTGATGGGCAAAGATTCAATGCCAGGGGCAGGGATTTCAATTATACGCTTGCAAGCAGGACAAGTCAAGTTCCCAGATGCCTGAAGAACATTTTCCAGACATTTTCTGCAAAACGTATGGGAGCATGGCAGGACTCGAGGATCCTCAAATATGCTATAACAAATGGAGCATGTAAGTTCTGCCTTAAACTTATACATTTCCTGTGAAGAAAAAAAAATACTTTGAGTCATTTGCAAATACTGATTTTTAAATAGTTTCTAGTTGCTAATAAGAGACCCAGAATTCACTAAGCACCAAATGCCTGCAATTAATGAGAAACAGATCACGACCACCTAAAATAAACTGGAGACTCCAGAATAGGTGATACTGCCAGAGCCAGAACTGAAGTGCATTTAAAAGACTCCCAATTACATTTAAAAACATTTTTATTCTCCTGCATAGCCAAGACTCCTGGAGTTTGTGTGTATTTTAAGTTGAAGTCAGTAGGAATTACTGGGCATTTTCTAAGTGCCAGACACAGGAAGCACAAAGCCTGACCATTCATTGTGCCCTCAAGTGCTAGGAGCCATCAGTCCAGGAAGCCTTGACAGACTCACTCGTGGTAGCTGGGGAGACCAGAGTGGTCCTTGGAGACATGACTGCCCACTCTATCCCCCTTGCATGACTCCTTTCATCAATGCCCCTTACCTGTGAATTGACATGATTATTATTCCCTAGTCTCAAGAAATAATGCAAGAGCAAAACACATGTATGTACCCTCATTTCCCAAAACATCACCAAGATCAGACACTCAAACCCAATCCCAAAATACTATCATGGGTTAACGTAGTTCCAGGTACATAATTCCCAGCAAAACCATAGCTATAGGCCAAGCCCAAAACTTTCTCATGAAGCCGGCACACAAATCAATCATAGAGGCCCATACAATAGGTACAGGTATAGTACAGGTACACGGAAGCTTCAATATGCCTCAGTGACTCAATTACACAAATCGGTAACTCCCTAGACACCACTAGTCTGAATTTGAATTCTGTTCCCAGACCCCTCAGCCTCAATGATATGACTGTTGAATTGTCCAAGAACTGCTGATTATTCCATCTTATCAAAAACAATACCTTATTTTCCTTGATAAGAGCTGGGGCTGAACCCTGATCTCACTCAAGGAACATGCCAACAACCAGATCTTTAGAATGGATGGATAGCATTAGCAGAAGCCTGTAAAGGCCACCCACAGAAAAGAGGGTTTCAACAAGGCCTTAATGGAAGTGAGGGACTCCCCAGGAGATTGAATCCAAGGAGGCTAAGTAGAGGCTAATGATGGGCAGCCAGAGTCTGGGTGTCTGCCTAGCTGTATGACCCTGGGCCAGTCACTTAACCCCCTGTGCCTTGCCCTGTTGCTCTTTAAGACAGAACTGAAGTGACTCCATAAAAAAGGGAAGAAGCTGATGGCAGTGAGTTCTTCCAAAAATAAAAAAGGCCTGTGAAATCAGCCCAATCATTTAACACCAAACCAAAAGGCAGGCATTTGGCTGGAATCTTTTCCAAGGGCAGATCAGAACAGGCCAACCAAGCTTGATCCAAGACTCCTGTTCCAAGGAGAGGTTTTTTGTAAAATGGAATCCTTGTGCAGCCTTCATCCATCAAACCTTAACTTTTATAGCCTGCAGGAGGACAGTACAGGTGGCCCCAGGCCCAGTGGTCAGCTTCCACCAGGCTGGGACACATGTGGATGTAGAACCAACAAGGCACCCTTCGGGCTAGAGGAGCAAATCTGCATCCCAACTGCCTTGCCAACTGAAGAGCTGCTCCCGGAAAGTCCTTCCAGACGCTCCTGTTCGACATTATTTCCTCCCCAAAGCACGGGCGCCTCTCATGGCCAAAGCCAAGGGTTCAGCGGCCATCCTGAGCCCATGGCTATCTCCCAGGTCTGGCCACCCGGGGTATTTCCCCCCCCCCCCAGCCTCTCAGCCGGACCCTTCAGAATGGCAGGGAAGGACGCTAAGGCTTTGGGAAACAGACAATAGAGCTCCGGGAGTCCCAGCCCGGTCTGAAGCTGGTGGGCACACGGTGTGGGGTCGGGATGTCCCTCCACAACTAGTCCTGCTGGCCTCCCCCAGAGGGGCCTCAGATCACTGGGGAAAGTACCGAGCCAGAGTGAGGCACAAGTGGGCGGGGGTCACGGTATTGGGATCCCCAGCGCAAGGGGAAGGGGGAGGGGGTGAGTAAAGGAACACAAAAGAGGTCAAACCTGAGCCTACGGAAAGGACGCCGAGTGGGGGAAAGTGAGGTAGGGGGCGCCTGGGAGGAGCTACCAAGTCACCGCGAGGATGGCGTCTAGGCGAGGGCGCAACAAGGGTTTGGTTTGGTTTGGAAGTCCAGGCCCCTCCCTCCCGCAGGACCCAGCGCCCTTCCACCCCCTCTCCCCCCCCCCCCAAAGGGAATCGGTGGAACTTTTCTTTCCAGGGAAGACAGACAAGACGCTGGCCACGGGGATCCAGCCCGCTCCGCACCCCAGAATCCGTCCTCGACCCCAGCTTCAATACCGAACAAAGGGAAAAGCATTAGCAGAAGCCTGTAAAGGCCACTCACAGAAAAGGGGGTTTCAACAGGGCCTTGATGGAAGTGAGGGACTCCCCAGGAGATTGAATCCAAGGAGGCTAAGTAGAGGCTAATGATGGGCAGCCAGAGTCTGCCTAGCTGTATGACCCTGGGCCAGTCACTTAAAACCCTGTTCCTTGCCCTGTTGCTCTTCTAAGACAGAACTGAAGAGATTCCATAAAAAAGGGAAGCTAATGGCAGTGATTTCTTCCAAATTCGGTGAAAGATATTATTGGCTTAACTTTCAGAGCCAATTGGCAAACAGCTTGTCCTCAAATTGGAAGCATCCCTGTAAGAGTTTCTAATGTATCACCTGTTCTTTGTAGTAAATGAGATTGCCGAGCATGGCCTGTGTTTTCTGTCTATGGAATCTAGAAACCCCAAACCTGACAGGCTACCTGATGCCTATTGGGGGTTCCAGATCCCACTAAGCACAGGTTCTGGGGTTCTAGATTCCATGTTGGCAGAACCCACCTCTAAGAGCTGTCAAAGCCCTGTGAAGTCATCAGCCAATCACTGAGCAACACCAAACCAGCATGCAGGTATTTGGCTGGAATCCCTTTTCCAAGGGCAGAACAGAACAGGCCAACCGAGGCTTGGCCAAGACTCCTGTTCCAAGGAGAGCTTCTTTGTAAAATGGAATCACTCTGGGGCTTTGCAGCCTTCATCCATCAAAAGTTAACTTTTATAGCCTCCAGGAGGACAGTACAGGTGGCCCCAGGCCCAGTGGTCAGCTTTCACCAGGCTGGGACAAATGTGGATGTAGAACCAACAAGGCACACTTCGGGCTGGAGGAGCGACCTGAGCCCTTGGTTGTCTCCCAGGCCTGGCCACCTGGGGCATCAGTCTGGTGCTCCTCGGTGGCACCCCTCAGCTGGCCCCTTCTGAATGGCAGGGAAGGAGGCTAAGGGAACCTAAGGAGTCCCCGAAGTCCGGGCCTGGTCTGAAGCTGGTGGGCATGTGGTGTGGGGCTGTGATGTCTCTCCAGATCTAGTCCTGCTGTCCTCCCCCATTGGGGCTTCAGCTCACTGGGCAAAGTCCCAGAGGCAGAGTAAGGCACAAGTGGGCGGGGTGGGGGAGGTCATGGTGTTGGGAAGGTGAGGGGAGAGGGGGGCGGGGACAGACAAGTAAAGGAACAGACAAAAAGTCTGGGGAAAGGACGCCCAGATGGGGGAAACTAAGGTAGGGGGCACATGGGAGGAATGACCTAGTCATGGGGAGGATGGTCAAGGTCAGGAAGAAATAAGAATTTGAGGTCCGGGCCCCTCCCTCCCAAAAAGGGACTCAAAGGCACTTTCCTTTCAGGGAAGACAGACAAGACGCTGGCCACGGGGATCCAGCCCGCTCCGCACTCCAGAATCTGTCCTCCACCCCAGCTTCAATACTGATCGGTCCCCAGCCTGGAGACGGGGAGCAGCACAGTATAGGATTGAATTTTGGCGGCTCCCCAGAGCAGGAGGCCAAGCCTGAAGCACTTTCCATCTCCGCATAGTCGTCCCCGCCCCCTCTCCCGCCGCCCCCTCCCGAGCGGCGCCTCTTTACAAAGTTAATGACCGTCTGCATCTGGAATGGGCCGCAGCCACACGAAGCGCAGGCTCCGAGGTGATGGCGGCAGCGGGGAGGACTGCAAAGGAAGGACCGGCTCCATTTCCTGGCTCAGAAGCAGATTGGGTGTCTCCGGAGATGAACCCCCGAATGTCTCAGACTAAGACACACGGACTGGCACGTTGAGGAAAGCTGTCTGCCGAGAAATCGCTCTGGAGGCTTCGCTCCAGGCTCTCTCCCTGACCTGTTCTCGACTCCGGAATTCCAAGCTGACTGGCAGGGGGTCGAGGCTCTCCCAGCCCCGGGGCCAACACCTTGGTGGGCGGGTGCGCCAGAGGGCCCAAGTGTTCAGCGCCGGGTCACCTCCTACCTAATTGATACCGTGCGGGGAATGGGCCGATTTATCCCAAAGATCGCACTGGATGCTTTAAGAACAGGGTCTCCGGGAAGTCAGTGTAGAAAGAGTGAAGGAAGAAACTCGGAGGGCGGCTAGGCAGGAAGTCATTTACTCCCGGTCCGGCTCAGTGCGGCGGGGACTTTAGCCCGCAGGCCTCGCCTGCAGGCCACCGGCCTGGGCCAGTCCCTCCTGAGGCTAGTCTTTTCAGAAACCCAACAGCTAAGAGCCAACCTTTCACTCACCGCAGCGGCAGTCCAAAGAGATATCAGAAGAGCCTGGCCAGGAACAGGGTCTCCGGGTCAGTCAGCGCGTTCTCCACTAGCTCCACTCCAAGAACAGGAACTCTGGATAGAACTGAAGTCAGGAAGCTGTCATTGCCCTTTAAATACACTCTCTTTGGAGTCCCCTCCTGTGCCCTCCCCCAGTTCCCCTCTGATTGGTCACCACTAGAGTGCCTGTGGCTCACGGATCTCCCACCAAAGGATTGAGTGGGATGTGGACACTTTGGGTGATTAGATCTACAGATGGGCGGGGCTGACAATTTACTCATTTTCCCAATCCCGGCAGAGTTCCATTGAATCTTCACAATACCCTTCCCACTCCTCCCTTGTTAATCCCTAATAATTTATCAGTTCAGCTAGAGCTAGCTAGGTCTGGGTCAGTTACTGGAGCCATCAAAGGTTGGGGGGATCATAGCTCTCCCCAAAAGAGGGTTAACCTGTGGATCCCAGTGATCCAAACTGCCTAATCCAAGGAACAGCACCTCTCCTCGGAGGAGGGACAAACCCAGGGCTTTGAAGAGAACTGGCACTTGGTGTTCCTGATTGGGGGGACAGGAGGTCATCCTACTGGGGCTTTCCCTTCCACCTCTTGTCCTCTACCTCACAGAATCATTCTCTCAAGAGACATATCCCTCAGGGAGACAAGACTGGGTTACTTTCCCCAAAGGGAAAAGAGGGGAAGATCCATCTCCTCCCTCTCTCCATTCTCTCTTTCCCTCCATTTCCTCTGGGTGTATGGGTGTTCCCTGTTTGGCCATACATAACATCTGTGAACTTGCTTCTCTCAAGAAATTTCTAAGGATCATTTTGCTTTCCTCCCCTCCCCTCTCCCACCACCTTTCCCTCTCCCATAGCCAATGCACGATTCCATTGGTTATCACATGTGTTCTTGACTGGAACCCATTTCCCTGTTGTTGGTATTTGCATTAGAGTGTTCATTTAGAGTCTCTCCTCAGTCATATACCCTCCACCCCTGTAGTCAAGCAGTTGCTTTTCATCCATGTTTTTACTCCCACAGTTTATCCTCTGCTTGTGGGTAGTATTTTTTTTAGATCCCTGCAGATTGTTCAGAGACATTGCATTGTCACTAATGGAGAAGTCCACCACCTTCGATTGTACCACAGTGTATCAGTCTCTGTGTACAATGTTTTCCTGGTTTTGCTCCTTTCACTCTGCATCAATTCCTGGAGGTTGTTCCAGTCTCCATGGAATTCCTCCACTCTATTATTCCTTTGAGCACAATAGAATTCCATCACTAACACATACCACAATGTGTTCAGCCATTCCCCAATTGATGGGCATCCCCTGGTTTTCCAATTTTTGGCCACCACAAAGAGCGCAGCTATGAATATTCTTGTACAAATCTTTTTCCTTATTATCTCTTTGGGGTACAAACCCAGCAGTGCTATGGCTGGATCAAAGGGCAGACAGTCTTTTATCACCCTTTGGGCATAGTTCCAAATTGCCCTCCAGAATGGTTGGATCAATTCACAACTTCACCAGCAATGAATTAATGTCCCTACTTTGCCACATCTCCTCCAGTATTCATTACTTTCCTTTGCTGTCATGTTAGCCTATCTGCTAGGTGTGAGGTGATACCTCAGAGTTGTTTTGATTTGCATCTCTCTGATTATAAGGGATGTAGAGCACTTTTTCATGTGCTTATTAATAGTTTTGATTTCTTTGGCTGGGAACTGCCTGTTCATGTCCCTTGCCCATTTATCAATTGGAGAATGGCTTGATTTTTTGTACAATTGATTTAGTTCTTTGTAAATTTGAGTAATTAAACCTTTGTCAGAGGTTTTTATGAAGATTGTTTCCCAATTTGTTGTTTCCCTTTTGATTTTGGTTACATTGGTTTTGTTTGTACAAAAACTTTTTAATTTGATGTATTCCAGATTATTTATTTTGCATTTTGTAACTCTTTCTAATTCTTGCTTGGTTTTGAAGTCTTTCCCTTCCCAAAGCTCTGACATGTATACTGTTCTGTGTTCGCCTAATTTTCTTATAGTTTCCTTCTTTATGTTCAAGTCATTCACCCATTTTGAATTTATGTTGGTGTAGGGTGTGAGGTGTTGATCTAAGCCTAATCTTTCCCACACTGTCCTCCAATTTTCCCAGTAGTTTTTATGAAATAGTGGATTTTTGTCCCAAAAGCTGGGATCTTTGGGTTTGTCATATACTGTCTTGCTGAGGTTGCTTGCCCCCAGTCTATTCCACTGATCCTACTTTCTGTCTCTTAGCCAGTACCAAATTGTTTTGATGACCGCTGCTTTATAATATAGTCTGAGATCTGGGACTGCAAGGCCCCCTTACTTTGTATTTCTTTTTCATGATTTCCCTGGATATCCTTGATCTTTTGTTCTTCCAAATGAACTTTGTTTCCAGTGAATAATGTTTGGAAATGACCAAATAAAATAATGTTTAAAATTTAAAAAGAAAAAAGAAAAAAATCAACTTTACTTACACTGCCATGTGTTTTCTGTTCTACCTCTTATCAATTATTACAAAGAACACCTGTGCTACAAAGCTTGCTATTTTTACTAAAAACAGAAGCATGTAATAAAACAAAGTGTATTATTAAAAAAAAAAAAGAAATCTCTAAGGAAAAAGACTTGTACAAGAATATTCATAGCTGTGCAGTTTGTGGTGGCAGAAAACTGGAAAATGAGGGGCTGCCCTTCGATTGGGGAATGGCTGAACACATTGCTGTATATGATGGTGATGGAATACTCTTGTGCTCAAAGGAACAATAAAGTGGAGGGATTCCATGTGAACTGGAAAGACCTCCAGGAAGTGATGCAGAGTGAAAGGAGCAGAACCAAGAGAACATTGTACACAGAGACTGATACACTGTGGTATAATCGAATGTAATGGACTTCTCTACTAGAAGCAATGCACTGACTCAGGACCATCATGAGGGACTGAGGAGAAAGAAGGCTCTCCACATCCAGAGGAAGAACTGTGGGAAAAGAAACACAGAAGAAAAACAACCGCTTGATCACATGGATCGGTGGGGCTAAGACTGGGAAAGTGGACTCTAAAAGATCACCCTAGTGCAAAGACTAATAATAAGGAAATGGGTCTTGATTGATGCCACATGTTAAACCAGTGAGACTAAGCATAGGCTAAGGATCTTTAGTATCCATGGTAAGCAGCCCCTTCTCTTACACCCAGCCTCTAGCTATGATTCCTTTCCCAAACTTGATTGTATCCTGTCCTGGTAGTTTGAACACTTCCATTTTCTTTGTAACTATAGTGATGCCAATCATCTTTCCCTTCCCCTGGACTCCCCAAATGGTATAGAGGTTCCCCAAATGCTTTTGTTCCTTGGAGTCGTCATCTAGCGTTGTGGCAGTCCCAGGGATAACATCCCCAGAGTCCAGTGTTTGAACCCTGAAAAAGTTGTGACACCTGACTCTCAGTAAAGAATTAAATACTGTAGGCATCCCTATCCTGATGAAAGACTTGGTTTTTCTGACTACTTAATAGTTCTGTGTTATTTCCAAGTTAACAAAATAAAGGACAAGCAGCTGGAAAGAAGGCAGAGTGCTTTGGGACTCGACTCAACCTTTCAGATCTGGCTGTTTGGGGTTTAGCTTCAGGGTATCCTTTCCTTTTCCTTTCTCTACCTTCCTTCCCCCTTTCCAATTAAATATCTTAGTTTCAGTCAGATTTGGGTGTTGGTTTACTTTCTTTCAAAGAAAGGTTGGGTGATTAGGAACAGGATTCAAGGGTGAATCCTGTCTCGTTTGTGGCAGCAAAACTGATCTGCCAGGATCATCCACAGAAGAGGGCTTGATTCCAACCCTCTCTGCCTGGGACAACTGATCAGGGATGTGATGAACATGTTCCCTGTGGTTGGGCTTACATTGGGGCTCCAGGGGTGTAAGTTACTAACATTATCAATTGAGGAGAGCCATAGAAAGTGACTTTCTGTCACTCCAGGTTGCCTCAAGCTCTGGTGTCAGCTACCCCCAAGGAGGGCAAGCTCTTGCCATCTTTCCTTTCCCCCTTTCAGCTCACAGGTCACTCTATTTCTGCCATATGGTTTCACTGGAGTTTACAGCTTTCCAGTGATACAAAATTGTCAACCCTTCCCCACTTCTACAAAGGAAAGTATCTCCTCCCCTTCCATTTTCACAATAAGGTTGTGCAAGGAGCTTCCACTGTGAGTTAGAGAAAATCTGGTGAATTTATTTCTTGAAAACATCCTCGCAGGCAAGAGTTCCAGACAGGAATAACAGGGAGGGGCTGATGCTTCACAATGGACCCAAAAGGGAAAGACCCAGCCCAGGGCTGGGCCACCTGGGTAAAGGACTTTAGCCTAGGGGGAGAAACCATTGGGACAAAAGAGATACTTAATGTTGGGTGTGACTAGCGATTTCCCCCCAAACTACAGGGATGACTATTCTCTGGTGAAGTAGGTCCTTCCCCCAGGGAGAAACTCTCCTGTGTCAAGGTCAAAACCTGGGTTTCTACAGCCCCAGGAAATAAAGGGGCCTTCTGGATTCCATGTTGACACCTCAAAGAGGCTTTTTGTTTACTTGTCTAGAAGTCCTGATCTCTGACAAGACTCACAAAACCAGAGATCTGACTATCTGCTTAACTAACTAGAGTGGGTTATCAAAAAAGGAGAAAGAGGAAGGACTCACAGATGCACTGAGCCCTTACCTAAAGCCTGGGGTTGTTTCCTAGGGATACCCAGAGTCACAGATGACCAAACCCTTGGGTTTACCTTCACCCAGGGGACCTCTGACAGGTGGATCTCAGGAGGGTGGTCTCTGTACTTCAGGGAAAAGCAGGTCTACTCCAAGGCAAATTCTCCCCTTAACTTGGAAATAACAGAACTATTAAATAGTCAGAAAAAAACACGTCTTCAATCAGGATAGGGATAAGTCCTATTTGGCCCTTTACTCAGAGTTAGGGTCCACAACTTTTTCAGGATGCAAACCCTGGACACTGGGGATGTTATCCCTAGGGAGTGCCACAATGCTAGACGAGGACTCCAAGGAACAAAAGAATTTGGGGAAGCTATACACCACTCTAGATGACCTGGGGGCTTAGAGTGAGAGGGACAGTTGATTGACTTTACAATGGTAAGAAAGGAAAATGAGGAATTCCCAAAAGGAATAACAGTAAAGGGACAGATGCCCTAGAATGGACACAAAAGGGAAAGCCTCAGCCCAGGGCTGGGCTGCCTTGGTAATGGACCTTAGTCTAGGGGGGAAATCAATGGGACAAAAGAGATACTTAACATTGGATGGGATTAGCTGCTCCCACCCAAACTACCAGCCATTGTCTGGTGAAGTGGGACCTTCCCTCCAGGGGAAACCTCTCCTGGGACAAGGTCAAAACCTGGGGTTTCTACCCTCAAACTAAGTAAACTGGGGACTTCTAGATTTCCATGTTGACACTCCAATAGGGAAAATGTCAGAGCAAAGACCCTCCTCCTTCCAGCTCAGATCCAGAGAGACACAGTTAAAAAGCAGCCAAACCCCAAGATCCTTTTTCCTTCCAGAATCTTGCCCAGGGCTTGTATCCAAATTCTCCTCCTTTCCTTTTAAAGTGAATCCATACAGTTTTCTCTATCCCTTACCTCATTCCCTCCTCTGAGCAGCTGACCCAATCTATGGATTTGTCATAGGCTCATCACTACACAAATCCCCCCCTTTTCTTAACCCATTCTACCTTACCCACTACCCACAGTTCTTATCTAAAACTTAACTACCTGTTCCTCTCTATCACCTACCTTACACTAAAGAATTTAGGGGAAAAGGAAAATAGAATAAGCAATTACATAAAGGAAAACAAATACAAAAGTTGCAATAACAATAATGAAACTCAACCTACAGAATATGACCAAAAATTGTAAAGAGAAAGTTACAAATAACACAATGTAGCTCGTGCTTATACATTAAAGAAAAATACCTCTCCAGCCATGCCAAAAAAAAGGTATACAAAATGTATCTTAAGCTCTTGGATGAAACAATTGCAAACTTCTGATGATTAAAGACGACCTCCCCAGAAAACTGGTCAGAGAGGAAATCTCATCAGTACAAGGGAGAATATTTGATGAAAAACGCTTCCTCTGGTCACTTTGGAGATCATGATGATGATGGTGATGATAGCTACAGTTCACATTTATATAATTAATCTAATGTAGAATTATAATAGCTTCTACATAATGTCTGATTATCAATAGATGATCTGATGTATGATACAATGCTTCTAGGGTTTGAGAAGCACTTTACATTATCTTGTTTGATCCTCACCACAACCAGGAAGGTAAATGCTTTTGTTATTCTCCTTTTATAGATGATGAAATTGAGTCTCAGAGACACTGAATGCCTTTTTCCAAAGGATGATAGAAATGTTTAAGGTGGGACTCGAACCCAGGACTTAGCCACTATCTTGAAGGAGACAATGTGGCTGAGTGTTATTGGTTTGAATACCATAATTCTTTTTGTCTCAAACATCTTAACATTCTGGAAAACATTCAATTCTATCTTCCAGAAGTAGAAGATGTGGAGCAGGTTGTGGATGATGAACTAGAAGAAAAGGTGCAAACTCTCCTTGAAACCCTGTAATTTCCTTGAGGTGAATGGCATGGACTGCTGAAGAAGTATTCAGCCAGAATATGGGACAGTTTTAATAGTGTCTCTATAAAGGTTCCTAAAGTTTTGTTTTCTGTTTAAAAACACACACACACACACACACACACACACACACACACACACACACACACACACGAGGCCCAAGAAAAGCAGAGGAGCTTTTTTTTTTTTTTAAATAGACTGACCCATTTTTATTTTATGAACCAAATAGAAGGGTACTAATTACAGAGGAGATAGGGAGAACCATTTCTTGTTCTCCTCCTCCTTGGCCAAAGTCTTGATGATCTTCTTTCTTAGCCTGTAGAAGCTCTTCCTAGCTCTTTCTTGCTTCCTTAGTCTTAGATCTGGGAGCTTCAGCCTGGTCAGCCAGGAGTTTCTTCCAATCCTTGTCTGCCTTCAGTTTATGAATATGCTCCATGAGGATCCACCTGTTCTTGAACACATTTCCCTTCACCTTCAAATACAGACTATAGTACCCTGAAAATTCTAAATGCAACAGATGTCAAATAACGGGAGCTTTTCATTCTGCAAAGTTAAGTGGATGATAAGTGAAAGGCCACTTCTAACATTCTTTTTGGGGGCCTTGTCGTTCTTCTGTGGGATGCCCCTTGACACTGATGCTCTCTCTTTTCCTTCCATTCTCTCCTCTCTGCTTTTGGACCCTTCCCTTTCCTGGGTGTTGTTATGGGCATGGAAAAGGATACCCTTTTGGGTTCGGGAAGGATGCCTTTTGCAAGCATGCAATGACTCCAAACTTAGCTTAAAAACAAAAAGAGAAATTTATTAATTTAGAAAGTAATGTTGAGAGTGGCCAGGAGGATAGCAAGGTAGAACAGCAAGATGGGGAGCAGTTCCCTGGGAGGACAGCATGAAAGGAAAGGCTGTTCCTCCATGGGGACAGCATGGATGGAGAGGCTGCCCCCCAGAGGACATCAGTTCTGGGGATTATATACTCTTTAGATGCTATGTCCTGGTGTGGACATGACCAGAATGTTAGTACCTCAGGCATTTGGTGGAGTGGGGTGGTCATCTGACTGGGGCCTGCCTGGAGGCATCAAGATTCATTTCTTTGTCCACCTTAAATCTAGAGGACAAAAGAGGGTAAACATCTCAGGACCCTGGGTGGGGCCATTGGGTGTTTCTAGGTTAAGAGTCACAAGGATGCAAGGGCAAAGGAGTTTCCCTGATAATAGTTGGCCTGGGTTTCTGGGGGTACAGTGCCCATGTCAGGTGTCCTCTCGCCTGTTTGATGATTCACCTCCAGATCCCGACCACTGACTCAGGCTCTCCGCAGACTCTGTCTGTCCTGGGCCCTTCTGTGCAGAGGTTGATCAGATCTACTCGTCCAGCCCTCACCTTCTCTTGCCCAGCATCACTGCCTGCCCACTGGACGTTCCAAACAGGATGTCTCAGAGTTGTCTCAAGCTCAACATATCCAAAACGAACTTCAGACTCTTTCTTCCCAAACCTTCCCCTTTTCTAGACTCCCCCCTCAGTATCAAGAGAACCAGCAGTCGCACCAGGTTCCCAACCTCACTTACACTCCCGCCACACATCCAGTCTGGTGTCAGATCTTATTTCTACATTCTTAACATCTTGGTGCTTCAGCATCACACTGTCAGGCAGATACAAGTTTGAATATGACCTGAGATACTTCCTGGCTGTGTGACTCTGGGAACTTCACTTCACCCTATTTGCTTCAATTTCCCCCATCTGTCAAATGAGCTGGAGAAGGAATTGGCCAACCACTCCAGTGTCTGCCCAGAAAACACCAAATGGGGTTCTGAAGACAAGACTGGATTGTGGTGAAGATGAAAGGAATCACTCTTTGTAAAGCACTTTGCAAATGAAATGCTAGCTATTATTATCTGTTTACAAATCACCTCCTCCCCACTCATATAACTCCAGCCTCCTATTCCTTGCCTTCCCTCTGAACTACTGTGATAATCTCCTGGTCAGTCTCTTGGCCTCAAGGGTCTCCCTGTTCATAGCTGCCAAAAATCCTCTTCCTTGAGTGCACATCCGATGACCATGTTACTCTCTTGTGCTCTAAACCCCTGTGGCTCCCAGTTTCCTGCTGGATCAAATATAAAATCCCCTTATTTGGCTTTTCAAGTCTTCTTCACAAGGATCCTGACCCTTTGGTTTCCTGCCATCCCCAGAGGGCCTAGGCTCCAAGATGCTGGTCTTCTTGCTGTTCCTTGCAGAAGATGCTTCATCACAGAAGGGGCCTTATCCTCTGTGCCTGGAATCCTTCCATGTCTCCACACCAAGCTTCCTTCCAGATCTCCCTGGAGCCTTAATCTTCTAAAGATATCTTTCCTGGTCCCCCAGTGGAGGCAGTGCCTTCCCTCTGAGATGATCTGTCATAGACACACCAAGTCTTGTGGTTTACCTGTTGTCTCTCCCATGAGAAAATGGGAGCTCCTTGAGGGCAGGAACCAAATTTTCACCCTCTCTGTATCCTCAGGGTGCCAGGGGCCCGATACAGCTTATAGATTGTCTGACTGAAATTGTAAATTTCTTAAAAGTTTGCTTCTCCTTTCAAGTTGACAGTCAAGTCTGCCTTCAAAACCATCGTGCTCGTTTTCGTGCTTTTGAATTTCTGTCTGCTCCCTTCTGTATGTTTTTATGAATGCTTCCATGACACTCTTTGATCTCTTTCCTTCCTCTTCCTGAAAACACCAGCTCTATCCCCCTCATCCCTATTCCTCCATCCCTCTGCAAACAAGGGAGGGGAAAAGAAAAAGAAAATCCATGCCTGTGTGTGTGTGTCTCCTTCTGCCTCTCTGTCAGGGGGAGGGTAGATGGCCCTTCCTTTGGCATTGTGGTTGGGCATCACAAGCTTGTAAAGTTCTGTAAATCGTTCAATGTTGTCTTTCTTTAGGGTGTTGTTAAGGCCTGGGATAGGAGCAAGACTTGTGACCCCATGAGGCTAGGGGGCAAACTCCCAGTGGAGAAAGCCATCGTCTGCTTTGGGTCTTGGAGAGATTGTGCCCTGCCTGCCTAGAGTTGCACAGCCAATGTGGGGTCCTTCCCAAACTAGACCTCAGGCCATCCTGCCTTCTGAGCTCTGCTCTCAACCATCCATGGCAATAAGTTGCTTCGAAATGTTGTCGTTATTATAGAAATGGTTCTGGTTATTCTGCCTTCAAGCTGCCTCGTTTCCCCCAAACTATGCCTATCATTAATTCTTGGGGCACAACAATATACATGTATATTCCTTAATTTGCTAAGCCATTCCCTGAGTGACCTACAGCTTTGCCTCCCCCTCAGCCCCAGCCCAGGGAAAAGAAAAATACAGTCCTTATCGCCAACAACCCTAATGGAGCTGAGAGGGATAAAGGAGAGGAATAGGAGCTCATGCTCACAGGTTACCTACAATTTAACCGGGCATATGGCATAAGCACATGTGGGAAACAGCGAATGAACCCAAGGGAGATGTGAATAGATGAAAAGGAGGGTGTGGAGAAGATCCCAGAGAGGGAAGAGATTGATAAGGGCTCAAGTAGGGAAAAGATTGGCCTTGGTCTGGATCCAAAGGGGCAGCAGACTTTGGATGGGGTATAGTGGGAGATGGATCTAGGCAGGGAACCTAGAACCACCAGCAGAGAGTCAGAGAACAGAGGCAGAAAGACAAGAATGTTTGTGGGCTATTCACAGTGAGAGAGGGATGGGAGGAGAGAAGTTTGGGATGGCTGGCCATTTAATGCCTTATTAGTTCCTCCATGTCTCTTGTTCCAGTCACTGCTATACATACGCCAAGACAAAATTGCTTGCACTATCCACTAAGTGCTTCCACCTCATCGTTCCGTTCTCACCTTTGTTCATTCACCTATACTCTCTGCCATTTGGATTAAGTCCCAGCTTCTGCTCCTTCCATGGTAACCAATGACAAAATCTGGCAGTTGTCTCACCTCTCAGCCCCTTTGACCTTTCTTGGTGACATTTGGCTGTACTTACCACTTCCTCCTCCTGGATGATCTCCTTTTCCTGGCCTTCAGGGGCATTGCTCTCTCATGGTTCTCATCCTATCTCTCCAACCCTTCCTTCTCAGTCCTCTTTGCTGGTTCTTCATTCTCCTTTTACCCTTAGGAGAGAGTTTCCCCCCAGCCCCACAAAGATCTTTCTGAGGCACTTCTTTGCCTTAGTGATCTCATCAGGGTCCCATGGATTCCCTTTCTTCTTCCTTGCAGTTGACTGCCAGGTCTGAACCATCATCCACCTCTAATCCCCTTCCTAAAATCTACTCCCACATGACCAACTACTGTCACCTTAAACTGAAGAAGCTCAAAACTGAATGCATTGTCTTCCATCTTTCCTTTCTCCCAATTTCCCTTCTCCTGATGATGGCATCAACATATCTTCTTAGGCCTTCAAGCTTCAGACCTTGGAGTCATCCCTGACCCCTTCTCCTCTCTCATATCCAATCACTTGACACATCCTGCTGATTCTACCTTCACAATACTTGTTTTTCAAAACAAAGATTTTATTGACACACTTTTTCTTACATTGCTGTCATTTCCCAGCAATTGTCCCCCATTCGCCATATAATAAAACCTTCCCTTATAGCAAAGAAGTCCAGTTGGCAAACACAAAGCACCAGGTTGGACCTGTCTGTCAAAACATGGCTTATTCCTCCACTCTAGTTTGTCACCTCTTGAGCTAGGGAGGTGGATGCATTTCCTTCACTCGCTCCCCATGCTGATCCAGACCCATATTCCTTCTCATCTGGACTATTGTCCTAACTTAAAAAAAAATGTTTTTTAACCCTTACCTTCCATCTTGGAATCAATACAGCATATTGGTTCCAAGGCAGAAGAGTGGTAAGGTCTAGGCAATGGGGGTTAAGTGACTTGCCCAGGGTCACACAGCTGGGAAGTGTCTGAGGCCAGATTTGAACCTTGTCCTAACTTTTTAACTGGTCTTCCTGCTTTCAGTTTTTTCCCTCTCCACATTTCCCTCTCTTCCCACAGCGGCCAAAGTAATCTTTCTAAGGTACAAGTCTGATGATGCCACTTCCCTGCTCAAAACCCTTCAGGGGTTCCGTAATCCTCTCACATGGAATACAAACTTCCTGGTTGGCATTCAAGACTGTCCATCCTCTGGACACTTTCTATCTTCCTTTCCAGTCTTCATTCCTCTCATTCTCCTTAATGTATGCTGCATTCCAATCAGCCTGGATTTGTTCCTGGAACTGAGCACTCTGCCTCCCACCTCTGCTTATTGTTGTAGGCCAGTGCCCACACCCAGAAGATACTTCCTCAGGAGCTCTGCCTTTCACGATCCTTCTCTCTTTTCCAAGCTCAGTGCAGGTGCCAACTCCATGAGGCCATTTTTAATCACTGCACAAATATTCTGAGAGTACATTGGCTCCATCTTTTCTCTTCTTTCTCAAGTAAGGGGTTTATTTGGGGAAGACAGGACAAGAGTAGAGGATAAGGTAAGAGGGAAAGGTTTCCCTATTCTCTGACGGTTAGGAGGATATTGGGGAAATGGCAATCAGTCACTTGTGGGGCCCGTCAGAGAGATTGGAGGACAATTATTTGTCTTCTTTCTTCTTTTAACCAGCCGGGTGACCTCAGTCAGTAAGCCAAAGCTTCAGGGTCTTCACCATCATCCACAAGCAGCCAAGAGCTTAGTTCACCAGTCTTTCCCCCAGCTCCAGAAGCCAAAAAGGGTTCAGTTCAGAAGCTTTTCAGCGCAGTTCACCCTGGCTTGGCTCCTACTGTCTTTCCTTTTGATTGACAGCTTTCTGTCCTGCATGATTGCCTCTCTTACACAATCCAAATTCTCCTCCTTTTCCTTTTAAAGTGAATCCATACAATTTTCTCTATCCCTTACCTACATTCCTACAGGTTGTGTCAAGGAAGTTTTACCCCTTCGCCCTCCTGAGTAGCCTGTCCATCAAACATTCCTGAGATAGCACCCACCCTTGTGCCAGGTTTTGCATAGGTCAAAGTGCTGGTGCTTCAATAAAGGGAGAATGGAGAGAGAATCAGGGGAGAACCAAGAAGAGAACAGAGGAGGCAGGAGAGGGGAGGAAATTGGAAAGAGACTGGAGGCCTAGGCACCACGCTCAGGTCAGGTTCCTTCTAGGAATGTTTGTCTACCCTTCCAATAAACGGTATAAAATCTACATCTGGGTAGAAACACTATTTAACTCTTACAGAATGGCAACCAATGTCGGCTTTTTAGAGCCTTTATTTTCTTCTGTGAGAAGTTTTGAGTATAGCTTAGGTGAGGGGGAAAAATGGCTTCAAATTGCTGGCCTGCCTTCATATGTGAAATAAACTGTGGCAGAGAGGGAACAGGCTGCTGTTCTTCCTGGATCGGATGACATTGGATTGGTGAGAAAAGCTCCTTCCCTGGTGACATGCCCCCCCCCCTACTCCCCCCCCTACTCCCCCCCCCCCCCCCACTTGAATAGGAGTGAAGGGGCCTTTTTGCCCATACGGAATCCGGTGGATTTTAGAAGCCAACAGGAACTCCTGCTCTTTTACTTTCCACAGCACGAAAGGTCCTAGTGTTCCTTCTTTCAGCCTAGTGCAGTGCAAGGTGGGAGGAACCCCTTGAACAAATCCTGGGGGTCCTTCTAGGCTGTGGATTAGAGTTAGGGACTCCCTGGGGCAGTAGAGAAGGGAAAGGACACTTCTTGCCCAAAACAGAAACAGGGACCCAGGGAGGAAAGTGGCTGCCACGTGCCCCCCCCCCCCCCCCCCCGCTCGCCCCCCCCCCAACCAGTTTGATTTTTCCGGGGTGGGAGAAAATGCAGGCTTTTAGCCACTGTGAGCATAGCTGGCTGCTGGGACTGTGATGCAAAGCCCTTCCACTGCACTTGGCACAGACCAGCCCTTGCAGACTGGGGGAACAGTGCACAGGGGTGGGCCCCTAGGAATTGGTGTAAGACCCCCCCCCCCATTCCAAACGGGATCGAGTTTTGGTTTGGTTTGTTTTTTAAACCAAGGGGCACTAGAAGCCAACAGGTTTTTCTCAGCCCAGTGTCTGCCTGACTTTCCCCACTCTGCACACCTGCTAGGCCTTTGCAGCAGGGACCTGCTCAGAGACATCTGTTAAATTAATCCTGGGGGTCCTTCCAGGCTGTGGACTAGGTTTAGGTGCTCCCTGCCCGCCCCCCTTCCCCCCCCTTGAAAACACATGGCTGTTTGCCTCATCAGCATGTTTCTTCGGACTGCATTTTTCTCTCTCCTTCCCCCACCCTCAAACTTTACTGGCAGAGTGCCTGCCTTCTTTAGCATATCAAAAGTGGATTTTTTTCCCCCCTTCATCTGACTGCTTGCTTAGATAGGTCTATCCACAGCTGCCTTCCACTCTACATGCATTTATAGTGCCACCTACTGTGGAGAATTAAAACTGCAGGCAAATAAAAAGAATTCCTTTGCTACTGCTACCAGTGATCTAAAATAATGCTATTGAATTGAGTACATTGAAATAAAAGGATTTTAATAGGAAATATTAATAATATTGAATTTAAATTAAAGCAAAATTTCTAAAATTGAACAAAGCCAACATTAAATCAAATTAATTACGTGCAATATTAAGGAATAATTATAGAACACAATAGAATTAATATTATAAATAATTATTAATTTTCAATGACTTATTAGTCACTGCTTCCTATTATTAATTACTAGTAATTATTATTGATGATCAATATGTGTTATTTATTATTAATTATTGATAATAATTATACTAAATAAATATTAGTTATTAATAGCATCATCACTAATTAGAATACATGCATATTGTTATGAATTATTGATGACAACAATAATTACACTGAATACACACTCATTATTGATACTATTGCTATGCTACAATAACTGTTTCCTTACATTAGACTTTTGTTTTAAACTTCCTCTTATTGCCTTCCAAAATAACATTGAAGAATTTTGTGTCTCCATTTTTTTTTATGTTTTAGGAACTTTTCATTGGTAAGGTGGCCATTTAGCAATACTCAAATTGGCTGAAATAAGATGGACCTTGAATAATTGCAGAAAACACCTCTATACGTTTCAAAGGGAAACAAAGAAAAGGAGGAAGAGAATAATGATCTCATGGAGAAAATGGCAAAACAATTGAAATGCTTGATAGATTAGATTGCTAAACTGGAAAGAGGGCATGATACTCAACCAATGGCACTTGCCCCTCTCCAGGAATCTATTTATCAATCCATTATCTGCCAATTCTGTGAGAAGGGCCAAAGAATGATTGAGTGTAGAACTTTATTAAAGGCAATCAGAAGGAATGTGCAGTTTAATAACAACTACAGAAGTGATAATTATAGAAATAACTATAATAATGATAATGGAAACCACAACTTTAGGAATGATAATTATAGGAATAGATATTGGAAAAATGATAATTCAAACCAAATGACTCCACAACAATATAACTTAAGTGGTACTCATCCAAAAAATACTCAAGGTGCTAATGCCTCTCAGGGGGGTGCTCTTTAGGGGGGTGCCCAAGGAACTTCCCAAATACTATTAAGGTTTGGAGGGGATCAGAGGATACAACCTTTGATTTTCTGGACCCCACGTCATACTACCTGTTGTCCCTATCCACTGACCCCCATACTGATGAGCCCCATGTTACATTAAAGGTGGATAACACCTATTATGAGTGTCTTTTACACACTGGAGATTCCAGGTCTGTATTAAAGATTATACCTGATTTACATTACTATTCCATTGGCTCAGAGAATGTAATGGGAGTGTCAGGGATACCCCAAAGAGTTAAAAAGCTTTCCCCTAGAATGATGCCTGTAGGGCCCCTAGAAGTACAACATTCCTTCCTTTTGATGCCTGACTCCCCTTTAAATTTGCTGGGGAGGGACCTTCTGTACAAACTCAGAGCCACAATAACTTGCTCCCCAGATGGTTCCTTATCATTGGAAGTACCCGAGGAATCTTTAAAATTGTGAACTTTAGATTACTCCACCCTACTTAGTCTAAGAAAAACAGGAATGCCTACACCCATACTTAAGGATTAAGTATTTAGGAGGATGGCCTATGACAGACATATGCTAGCAAATGACAAATCAGAAACAACTGTCAGACCCCTGGACTTTACTATCAGCAATGCAATGATCCAGAACAATTCTGAGTGACTTATGAGAAAGAATGTCATCCACATTCAGAGGAAGAACTGTGGGAGTAGAAACAGAAGAAAAACAACTGCTTGATCACATGGGTCAATGCAGATATGATTGGGGATGTAGACTAAACAATCACTCTGGTGCAAATATCAATAATAATAAGTCTTGATCAATGAAACATGTAAAACCCAGTGGAATTTCACATTGACTGGGGGGCAGGGAAGGGGAGGGAAAGAACATTAATCATGTAACCATAGAAAAATATTCTAAATTAATTAATTAAATAAAAATATTCCATTTTTTAAAAGTCACTGGAGATAGCACCTGAACATACAAGAGAGGAAGCTCCATTGCATTGGATGCTAAGGGGAATTCAGGGTGGTGGTGGTGGTTTTTTAAAGAACCCAGGGGACCAGAGCATGCTGAAAAAGCACAGGAAACAAAGGGTCTTAAGAGATGGAGGCTAGGTAGAACTGGGGGGGGGGGGTGTTGAGAACATCAAGGAAGGAAAAGCAGGAGATTCAGGGAAAGAAGCAGTGTACAGTCAGCAAAGATGGGGAATTTGTAGAGGCTCCCAAAATGCCAAATAGTTCCACTTCTCCTGGGGGTCCAAGACTCAGTAAGGCAGAAAATGAGAGCTGAACAGAGAGGAACAAGGATGAGCCAAGTGGCTTCCTGGGAGCATCCAAGCACAACTCTCTGGAGGCAAGTGGGTCACAGAGGAGCTCCAGAGCAGCCAAGGCTGGCCTCCATTTCTTGTGTTTACTCAAGCCAATCCAATGATCTGTAAGGGGCAGAATGTAAGAGGTTAACATAAAAGGTTGGACTGGATTATTTAGGAGTAAGGTTGCCAGGAATTTAATCAATTCCAAAGGGATTTATTTTAACAATTTCTTTATAAAATGTAGAAAGAGTGAAAGTAAGAAAAACAAAGAGAGGATAGGGTAAGATATCTAGCATAGGCACTAAGTATTTTGCTTGGGCCCCTGATTCAACCCAGGAAAGGCTAATTAGCACTTAGCCAGAGGGACCTTAGCCTTGAGCTGAGGACCTGGGCATGCAGGAAGTCTCTCTCAAGAGGGTAGGTCTCTCCTGAGGCTAGTCCCTTCACAAAATCCAGGAAAGGAGTCAGCCTTTTTCACTCACCCCACATGGTAGTTCTTTTTAATTTAATTTTTAAAAACCCTTACCTTCCGTCTTGGAGTCAATACTGTGTATTGTTTCCAAGGCATAAGAGTGGTAAAGGCTAGGCAATGGGGGTTAAGTGATTTACCCAGGGTCACACAGCTAGGAAGGGTCTGAGGCCAGATTTGAACCCAGGACCTCCCATCTCTGGGCCTGGCTCTCAATTCACTAAGCCACCTAGCTGCACCACCCCCCCCCATGGTAGTTTTAAGGAAAGTAGAAGCAGTCTGAGATCCTCAGTCAGATATCCTCCAAGGTCAAGTTGAAGACAAAAGACCCAAAGATCCCTTCACAGGAAGTTCTTGACATTTTTAAGATCATCCCTTTGTGTCACTTCCTGTGACTTCCTTCCATTTTACATGTACCAATTATAGCCAAAGCTTTGGTTAGGACTACCCAGGGGTCAGGCAGTTGATTCTGATTAGTCACTCACTCTCCACTAATGTACACGTGGGTCAGAGATCTCCCCGACTCAAGTGTAAGTGGGGTGTATAAGCTTCTGGTGATTAAATCTAAAAATGGGTAGGGGAGAGTTCATTTAATCTTCACAGACCCCAGCTTTCCTCCGACTCATCTCTGAAACAATCCCAATGGCCTCTTGTGGGACCCAACCATTCTTTAGTCTAAATACTAAACCGATGAGTTTTTGTTCGTGAATACAAACATCTGAAGAAGTCCCCGAAGAACCCGGGGAATAGCTGCCAATTCGACCCCATGCTTTGGTCACGGTGGCAAAGGCAAAACCTCCAGCTTCATTTGGGGTGCTTGGTGTTATTATGATATTTTTAATGGAAAAGGAGGAAATATAGGTAGGTTAAATACAAGGGGAAATAACATGTATATAAAATTGAACTACATGTAGCAATAGATAAAATTAAACATAAGTGATGTATTTACACAAACTTTACATGTATATACATATAATACATACATACAAGATAGTGGTAGTCTCTCGGTGAATACATACAATATATACATGCATATTGTACACACATGCTTTATATTTATACACATGTTACATATATGTACATACATGATAATACAATTAATTTACCATCCCAACTATTCTACACACGATTTACATATGTGTTTATCATCTTTTGTGATATGTGATGTTATATGTTATTTTTCTCATGTAATGTGTGTTATTATGTATGTTGTAATGCAAGTCAGTAGCTAATCTTCTCTTATCTATCTTAATCCTATCTAACTAAATCCCTATCTTCAAAATTCTTCTGTCTACCTCTATTCTTATACTAATCTATGTATCTAAGCATTTTTTGTTAGTAATTAACTAATCTATAACTAATTATAACATTGTGATGTAAAGGTTATATTTATGGGGTGGTGACTGAATAGAAATATTATTTTGGTCACCAAAGATTTAATTTCTTAAATCCTAAATGAAATACTCCAGTCAGAAATGGAATTTTATGGTCATTTAATTACAATAGGAGGAAGAAATGAAGAAAAAGAGAAAGAGAGAGTTAACTCAACTGCTCCGCTCAGGTTGAGCCGGAGGCAGGAGTTCGAGGTTTTTGGCCAAGGGCGGCCTTCCCCTGAGAGCCAAGGGAAAGGGAAGTCAGTCTTTATCACTCATCCATGTGACGGATTGAGCTCCTCCAAGCTGGAGTTCCAGGGCTCTCAGCCCTCTCCATAGGAAGTGACAAAAACTCCAGAGGCAGTTCTCTACCTTACTTCCTGCATCTCACACATGCCAATGGTGTCTCAAGCTTGGCTGAGGACAGCCCAGGGGGCCAGTCAGTTGTTTCTGATTTGTCATTTGCTAGCTCATGCCTGTGTCCTGTGGGTGTGCACATTCTTGGGTGCTAGATGAAGCAAGATGGAGAAAATCTAAAAATCACAGCGAGTATCCTAACTACACATTGTTTCACTCATTCAAATAGTGATTCAATATAACCTAACCATGTTTATGTTTTTATGTTGTTATTTTTGCTATGTTATGTTGTTTTGCAAGTGCTATGTCAGTGTTACTGTTATGTTACTGTTGCATGTAATATACTGCTGCAGTCAGGGTCCAGCCTCACTCTCGACAACAGCGTTCCCCACAGGTGGCGAACGATCAGTCAAAATAAGTTAAATAAAATAAATAACAAACAGAAGACAGCTGAAGCATAACAGCCATGGGATTGTTTTGCATCTTAGCTGCTCAGACATTCCCAGGCCTGGGATTCATTTTTATACCCATTTTGTTGGCATGCAGGTATACAAAATCAAAGACAGATAATTAGAAAAATGACACATTAACTTTTAACAAATCACTTGATTAACTCCATATTTTTGTATTGTGATTACAGACAGAATCCATTCACTCCTACTTCCCTCAGGTGTGTGTGTGTGTGTGTGGGGGGGGGGGGTTGCTGGTGGTTGTCTAGCTGGAATAGGGATGTTATAAGATTTTATGTCAGGGCTAATTTTTTCTTCTGTGTCTAAATCTACCGACCTTACATTGGGGAACCACAGACTACAATTTTGAATAAACTCCAAGAACATAGCTGTGACTTGCTTGCTTTTCTCTCCTTTACTCCCCTTTTCTGAAAACTGTGTTTAATTAGTTCAGTGAATAGCTTGCTTTCTTTTAATTCACTGTGTCCCATGGTAGCCCTTTGCTTCTCCTAACTTTACCTGTTCTGAAACCGCTCCGCTTGGGAGCCCGCTCCTCTTATATTGGGATCCCACCCCTCTTATACTGGGGGCCCTGGATTACTCCCCCCAAACCCTGCTCTATCCATAGTGGGGCCCGGGGACCTCTTCTGGGGGAAGAACCTGATCCATTCAAAACTTTTAGGGTTAAGGGAAGGGGACTTTCTTAGCCAGGAGTGGTCCTGTTCCTGTGCCAGAATGCTGCAGTCAGGGTCCAACCTCACTCGTGACTCCAGGGTTCGGGTCCCGACAGGTGGTGAAGGATCAGTCAAAATAAATAAAATAAAATAAATAACAAATGGAAGACAGCTTAATCATAACGGCCATGGGATTGCTTTGCAATTCAGTGTTCGATCAGAACCTTGTTTATTAAAAATGTTGCTTAAAATCTATTATTTATGTGCAAAACTTCCCCCCTTTTGGCACTGATATTTTTCCAGATTTTCCTTATAACCTAAACTCTTCCTTTTAAGAAAGGGGATTCTTTGTATTTGCTTACTCATTCATAATCGCTAAAAAGTTCTATCTGCCTTCAGGATTCCCATATTCTATGCTTTGCCTTCCTCATAAGATTACAGAAAGTTTGCTATTAACAGGAGAAAAGTGGGGAATAACTGTAAACCTTAAAATTTCTTAGATTTATAAATGTTGGAAATTTCACCATTGGGAAATTTCATACTTGAAAAATTTCCTATTGATAGTGGGTCTTGGCTATTGGAATGTGAACCCCATTGGCATGGGAGGTTCCTCCTCCTCCCTTCTTAAGATTACTTTAGGACAGAAACATTTTGCTGAACAATGGAAAGGACTTTGACCTATGCTTAAGCATAGAACAGGAATTTCTTTGAGTCATGATTGATTTTAGAATTGCTACAATAGAGATACTTGGAATGACAGAATCAGGTCTTGGAAAATACAATTTCCACCCCACTCAGTCCTAACAGGATTTAGGAAGGGCTGTAGCATAGATCAAAATTTAATTATTTGAGAATATGACCTCCAACAGACATGTGCAAAGCCACAGACTTCTGGGCGGTCCTGAGTTAAGCTAGAGCCACCATTGGCACAGGGAAAATGATGGACAGTGATTGGTAGATGTGAGAACTGAGGGGAGGGAACTTGGATGGTTTCCTTAAAGATAGAGGGGTCTGAAGACTCAGGGGGGTGGTTGAGGAGTTTGGCTAAGTGGTTGGAGAGGTGCTCTGAGAAGCTTGCTCTGAAGGAAGCTGAAGGTGGGGGCCCCCGGAGACTGTTTCTCCATTTTGGTCACGTGAGTAATAGGGACTGATCTCCTTTCTTTGCCCAGCTATCTAAGGGCTTGGGCCTTTTGGCCCAGCCTAAACAGAGGGGGTATTTAAGCCCTATTCCCTTCTCTCCCCTTTTTCTTTCTCTCTCCCTCTCTCTCTCTATCTCTAATTCCTTTCTTCCTCCTGTTTGTAATTAAACTCTATAAAAGGCTGACAGTTGACTTGAGTTTTCATTTAGGAATTACATAGCTGAATTCCTTGGCGACCTTGAATTAATATATATCAGTCTTTTAAAGTGATTTCCTTGTCACATAACTTAAAATGAGGGAGAAAAGCTCCCATAATTGGGAATATTAATGCTATGCGTAAATTGGCCATGATCAGCGGTCACCTGTAGAACTTGACAGAAACTTTGCCCTTCCCTTCACCCTTGTGACTGTATCAGTAACCCTTTTCCTCCATAGCATTTCTTTTCCCAATTATCTTCCCAAACAATTCACCTTAGATGGCGATTTTCTCTAACCACACTCCAGATTTAAAATAAATTTATCTTCTGTTACTAACAATTCTTTCTAGGCTCCATCATTTCTTCCTAACTTCTTCTGATACTACTTTGAGACAACCCAGCCCTCTGGAACCTTTGCTGCAACTTCTCCAATGAACAGATGTTACTTTTAAACCTCTTAACCAAGTAAAAAACTCCTCTTTAAACTTTCCTACTTCAACTAAGTTTGGGGACGAGCTCTGTCCTTTCTAGTTTCTCTACTTTAAGGGACTTTGCTCAGGGGAAGGAAAATTCTCAGGGAAATCAAATGGCCGGTTTTATGTCGGCTACAGAAAGACTTCTAAAGTCAGTGAAAATGATGAGAAACAATATTTATCCGGATCCAGTATCTTGGGGCTCCTTCGGATTTCTCCTAAATGTCTTCTTCAGGAATCCTTCAGATTCGAGACTGGGGGAAAATCTTGACCAGGCTTTTGGCTCCTAAGACACATCTGGAGGTAAAACTTTCATAGGTTTAATCACTTCACCCACACTCCAGAACTGGGGTGGGGGCAAAATACAGGGCATTCCTAGAAATGTCTTAGGAGTTTCCCAGGTGGGGACTTCCTTTCCCTATTAGCGGTCATGTGCTTGATCATCAGAAATAATGCGCACAAAACCATTAGGTCTCTCCATTTCAAAAGAAAAATTAGTTCTCAGTATTCACTGGTCTTTTTTTTTTTTTTTAAACCCTTCCCTTCCCTCTTGGAGTCAATACCATGTATTGGCTCCAAGGCAGAAGAGTGGTAAGGGTAGGCAATGGGGGTCAAGTGACTTGCCCAGGGTCACACAGCTGGGAAGTATCTGAGGTCAGATTGGAACCCAGGACCTCCCATCTCTAGGCCTGGCTCTCAATCCACTGAGCTACACAGCTGCCCCCTTCACTGGTCTTTTAAACAAAAATCTATCTATTGTAATGGTTGCACTCTGGAAATTTACCTGAAAATTTTCAAAAATCAGGTTAGTTCACGATCCTTTTACTTTTTCAAAAACTCAAACCCATAACATTTTCTTCCCAAACACAAAACTTAGTGTTACTAAGGAAAAAAGCTTTAAAATTACCTTTATCTCTGAATACCTCTACAATTCCCTTCTCTTTTTTTTTTACTCTAATTTAATTTTGTCTCCAAATTTGCCTTTCTCTTAGCCTTGGGTTGGGGTGTATGGGGTGTTCAGGGAGGAGTAATATCTTTGGTATGGAGGGCTTGTCGTACCCTCCTAGGGCAGCTCTCCAGCCTCTGACCCCCACCTGACACCCAGCTCTTACTTGTGGCTCCTAGTAGCTGCTAGCATGCGGCAGCAGCCACACCCCGGGCAATGGCTTCGACAGGCCACTAAACCTTGTGAGGGTAGCCATCGGGTCGTCATGGACCCCTGGTGAACTAGGGCTTTGCTCACCCAGCATGTGAAGACTGTTTCGGCGGAACAGGTGGAAGAAACTAACAAGAAGGTTCAACGGCTAAGATGGCGACGCAGCAAGGCACTGTGGAGTGCTTAGGGCGTGTTGGAGCACAAAAGACAACATGGCCATCCAATGCAGCTGAGGAAGTCTCCAGGTGTAACGACTTTTTGTGCCAATGGAACAATGAAGAACATTGTTCAACGATGGAATTGTTCCAATGGAGAATTCCCCAATGGGGAATTTTTTTAACATTCACAAGTCTGAGAAATTTCAAGACTCACAACAGACATGGCTGCACTCACACAGGCACCAACACACACACCCAAAATCTAATTAAGCTCTGAGATCTTAAGCAGGTTGAACTAGACTCCATATTGTCCAATATTGATGCGTTGGGGCCAGACTCTGCCATCGCCTGCCATCTTCTCATCTTCTCGTCCTCATACCCGGGTAGTTCTGGACGATGCATCTCTGTGTACACCCCAGACTCCCGCTTAATAATCCCTCAGTTAAAGATCGAGTCACTCCCAAATACAGGAGACGCAAATCCTACCTCCAAGAGCCACTTACCTGGAACTTTGCTAACCAGATTCCTGACCCAACCCCAAACAGGCTGTGTGGGTAACTCATGTCTCGGGGTCCTCATTAGCAGGAGGGCTCAGGCAGCGGGGACCTCAGATCTCGGTGTGTAATAAAATATGTAAACTGACTGAAACTCTTACTTCTTGAAATGGTAAAGGTAAACTGAGGGGAAACTGTTTCTGTTTTTTCTTACAATGGCTGTTGTTCCCTGGCTTTGATTAGAGAGAGCTGCTACAGGAACCTAAACCTGCTTATTGTTTTTTTTTTCTTTTTTTTTCTTCTTCTTTTTTCTTCTTCTTTCTTTTTTTTTAATTAACATTATTTTATTTGGTCGTTTTCATACATTATTCACTGGAAACAAAGATAGTTTTCTTTTCCTCCCCTCCCCCCCTCCAACCCCCGCATGATTCCACTGGTTATCATATGTGTTCTTGACTCGAACCCATTTCCCTGTTGTTGGAGTTTGCATTATAGTGTTCATTTAGAGTCTCTCCTCAGTCTTATCTCCTCCAACCCTGTAGTCAAGCAGTTGCTTTTCATTGGTGTTTTTACTCCCACAGTTTATCCTCTGCTTGTGGGTAGTATTTTTTTTTAGATCCCTGCAGATTGTTCAGGGAAATTGCATTGATACTAATGGAGAAGTCCATCACCTTCGATTGTACCACAATGTATCAGTCTCTGTGTACAATGTTCTCCTGGTTCTGCTCCTCTCGCTCTGCATCACTTCCTGGAGGTTGTTCCAGTCTCCATGGAATTCCTCCACTTTATTATTCCTTTTAGCACAATAGTATTCCATCACCAACATATACCACAGTTTGTTCAGCCATTCCCCAATTGATGGGCATCCCCATCCCCATTTTCCAATTTTTGGACACCACAAAGAGCGCAGCTATGAATATTTTTGTACATGTCTTTTTCCTTATTCTCTCTTTGGGGTACAGACCCATCAGTGCTTTGGCTGGATCAAAGGGCAGACAGTCTTCTATCGCCCTTTGGGCATAGTTCCAAATTGCCCTCCAGAATGGTTGGATCAATTCACAACTCCACCAGCAGTGAATTAATGTCCTGACTTTGCCACAGAAAGGAAGCAGGAAGATAATTCTAGTAAACCAATCCCTAACACTAATGACAATCTAATCCATATTTCCCCCAAATCTACCTTGCAAAAGGCTGCAAAGGCAATCCTCCTTCACCTACACTGTCTGACTACATTCTCCACTTAGCGACCTTTCCGTCCTACATCTAAATTATAAGGTTATAAAGATGAAAACTGGATTTCTCCCTTCAGCTCAGATGGGACTCGGGCTGTCAGTTTTCACAGATGCCACCACTCAGCTGCTGCTCTCCTGCCACCTACTGGTGAAGCAGAGGAACTGCAACATCACTTTGGTCTGCTAGGATGTTTTCAAGAAATAAATTCACCAGCTTTTCTCCAACTCACAGTGGAAGCTCCTTGCACAACCTTATTGTGAAAATGGAAGGGGAGGAGATACTTTCCTTTGTAGAAGTGGGGAAGGGTTGAGGATTTTGTCGCACTGGAAGATGTAAACTCCAATGAAACCGTATGGGGGAAATGAGGTTATGGGAATATGGATGCTGAGGAGTGAGCTGGAAGGGGGAAAGGAAAGATGGCAAGAGCTTGCCCTCCTTGGGGGTAGCTGACACCAGAGCTTGAGGCAACCTGGAGAGACAGAAAGTCACTTTCTATGGCTCTTCTCAATTGATAATGTTAGTAACTTACACCCCTGGAGCCCCAATGTAAGCCCAAACACAGGGAACATGTTCATCACATCCCTGATCAGTTATCCGGGGCAGAGAGGGTTGGAATCAAGCCCTCTTCTGTGGATGATCCTGGCAGATCAGGTTTGCTGCCACAAATGAGACAGGATTCACCCTTGAATCCTGTTCCTAAGCACCCAACCTTTCTTTGAAAGAAAGCAAACCAACCCCCAAATCTGACTGAAACTAAGACTTTATTTGGAAAGGGGGAAGGGAGGTAGAGAAGGGAAAAGGAAAGGATACCCTGAAGCTAACAGCCAGATCTGGAAGGTTGAGTGGAGTCCCAAAGCACTCTGCCTTCTTTCCAGCTGCTTGTCCTTTATTTCTGAGCTAATATCTCAATTTAAATGTCAATCAAATCCAAAGGAGGCAAGGGGGAGTCCCAGAAGAAATAGACAGCCTGGCTCAGATGAGGGAGTCTAATGCAATCTCCTTCTGAGTCTAGGGTTTTGTTTGCAGGTGGAAGAAAGGTAGTAAAGAGATTTCTTTTTTTTTTTTTACTTCATTAGATGATTTAGAATAATTTTCCATGGTTACAAGATTCGTGTTCCTTCCCTTCCCTCTCCCCATCCCCTCCCATATAGGATGCACAATTCCAGTGGGTTTAACATGTGCCATCCATCAAGACCCATTTCCTTATTATTAGTATTTGCACTAGGGTGATCTTTTAGAGTCCACTTTCCCAGTCTTAGCCCCACCTATCCATGTGATCAAGCGGTTGTTTTTCTTCTGTGTTTCTTTTCCCATAGTTCTTCCTCTGGATGTGGAGAGCCTTCTTTCTCCTCAGTCCCTCATGATGGTCCTGAGTCAGTGCATTGCTTCTAGTAGAGAAGTCCATTACATTCGATTGTACCACAGTGTATCTGTCTCTGTGTACAATGTTCTCCTGGTTCTGCTCCTCTCACTCTGCATCACTTCCTGGAGGTTGTTCCAGTTCACATGGAATCCCTCCACTTTATTGTTCCTTTGAGCACAAGAGTATTCCATCAGCAACATATAGCACAATGTGTTCAGCCATTCCCCAATCGAAGGGCAGCCCCTCATTTTCCAGTTTTCTGCCACCACAAACTGCACAGCTATGAATATTCTTGTTCAAATCTTTTTCCTTAGAGATTCCTTGAGAGAAGCAGGTTCACAGATGTTATGTATGGCCAAACAGGGAACACCCATACACCCAGAGGAAATGGAGGGAAAGAGAGAATGGAGAGAGGGAGGAGATGGATCTTCCCCTCTTTTCCCTTTGGGGAAAGTAACCCAGTCTTGTCTCCCTGAGGGATATGTCTCTTGAGAGAATGATTCTGTGAGGTAGAGGACAAGAGGTGGAAGGGAAAGCCCCAGTAGGATGACCTCCTGTCCCCCCAATTTCTTCTTCAGAGGCTAGATGAAATCTCCTGCCTCTGGTCTCCTCAGGAACACCAAGTGCCAGTTCTCTTCAAAGCCCTGGGTTTGTACCTCCTCCGAGGAGAGGTGCTGTTCCTTGGATTAGGCAGTTTGGATCACTGGGATGCACAGGTTAACCCTCTTTTGGGGAGAGCTATGATTCCCCCCAACCTTTGATGGCTCCAGTAACTGACCCAGACCTGGCTAGCTCTAGCTGAACTGATAAATTATTAGGGATTAACAAGGGAGGAGTGAGAAGGGTATTGTGAAGATTCAATGGAACTCTGCCGGGATTGGGAAAATGAGTAAATTGTCAGCCCCGCCCATCTGTAGATCTAATCACCCAAAGTGTCCACATCCCACTCAATCCTTCGGTGGGAGATCCGTGAGCCACAGGCACTCTAGTGGTGACCAATCAGAGGGGAACTGGGGGAGGGCACAGGAGGGGACTCCAAAGAGAGTGTATTTAAAGGGGAACGACAGCTTCCTGACTTCAGTTCTATCCAGAGTTCCTGTTCTTGGAGTGGAGCTAGTGGAGAACGCGCTGACTGACCCGGAGACCCTGTTCCTGGCCAGGCTCTTCTGATATCTCTTTGGACTGCGGCTGCGGTGAGTGAAAGGTTGGCTCTTAGCTGTTGGGTTTCTGAAAAAACTAGCCTCAGGAGGGACTGGCCCAGGCCCGTGGCCTGCAGGCGAGGCCTGAGGGTGGGAGTAAATGACTTCCTGCCTAGCCGCCCTCCGAGTTTCTTCCTTCACTCTTTCTACACTGACTTCCTGGAGACCCTGGTCTTAAAGCATCCAGTGCGATCTTTGGGATAAATCGGCCCATTCCCCGCACGGTATCAAGTAGGTAGGAGGTGACCAGGCGCTGAACGCTTGTGCCCTCTGGCGCATCCGCCCACCAAGGTGTTGGCCCCGGGGCTGGGAGAGCCTCGACCCCCTGCCAGTCAGCTTGGAATTCCGGAGTCCAGAACAGGTCAGGGAGAGAGCCTGGAGCGAAGCCTCCAGAGCGATTTCTCGGTAGACAGCTTTCCTCAACGTGCCAGTCCACGTGTCTGAGACACTCGGGGGTTCATCTCCGGAGACACCCAATCCGCTTCTGAGCCAGGAAATGGAGCCGGTCCTTCCCGCGCAGTCCTCGCCGCTGCCGCCATCACCTGGGAGCCTGCGCTTCCTGCGGCTGGGACCTATTCCAGATGCAGACGGTCATTAATTTTCTAAAGAGGCGCCGCTCGGGAGGGTGCGGCGGTGGAAAGTTTTTCGGGCTTCGCCTCCTGCTCTGGGGAGCCGCCAAAATTCAATCCAGTCGTGGGCTGCTCCCCTGCTCCAGGCTAGGGAACGATCGGATCGGAGCTGGGGTGAAGGATGGATTCTGGGGTGCGGAGCGGGCTGGATCCCTGTGACCAGCGTCTTGGCTGTCTTCCCTGGAAAGGAAAGGGGCTCTGAGTCCCTTTGGGGGAAGGGAGGGTCCTGGACCTCCAAACCCTTGTTTCTCCCTCTCCTTGACGCCATCCTCCTTGGTCACTCCTCCCTGGTCACAGCCTCCTCTTTGACGTCCTTTGTGTTCCTTTACTCCCCCCCATCCCCTCTGTAACCCCCTCCCACTTGTGCCTCCATCTCCCTCTGGGACTTTCCCTAGTGAGCTGAGGCCCCTCTGGGGGAGGCCAGAAGGACTAGATCTGGAGGGACGACCAGTCCCACACCCCGTGCCCGCCGGCATCAGACCTGGCCGGGACTCCTGGGGCTCTAGTGTCTGTTCCCCAAAGCCTTAGCCTCCTTCACTACCATTCCAAAGGGGCTGGCTGAGAGGTGCCCCTGGGGAGCCTCGGGGCGACAGATGCCAGGGCGGGATGGCAAGGGCTCAGGATGGCTGCTGAAAGCCTGGCTTTGGCCATGAGAGGCGCAGGTGGTTTTGGGAGGAAATAATGACAAAGAGGAGAATCTGGAAGGACTTAGGCTGGGTAGCCCCTTGGCAGGACTGTACGGAGGTTTGCTCCTCCAGACAGAAGGGTGCCTTGTTGGTTCTGCACCCACGTTTGACCCAGCCTGGTGGGAGCTGACCATTAGGCCTGGGGCCGCCTGTACTGTCCTCCTCTGCAGGCTATAAAAGTTGATGGATGAAGGCTGCAAAGCCCCAGAGTAATTCCATTTTACAAAGAAGCTCTCCTTGGAACTGGAGTCTTGGCCAAGCCTCGGTTGGCCTGTTCTGTTCTGCCCTTGGAAAAGAGATTCCAGCCAAATGCCTGTCTGTTGGCTTGGTGTTGCTCAGTGATTGGCTGATGACTTCACAGGACTTTGATAGCTCTTAGAGGTGGGTTATGTCAACATGAAATCTAGAACCCCCAAACCTGTGCCTAGTGGGATCTGGAACCCCCAATCGGCAGCAGGTAGCCCTTTAGTCTCCCAAGTTGAAGTTGGATCCTCCAAAGAAGGGTGTGATAGTGGGAGAGGCTTGTGGAGGCCAGAAGAGCCACTAACCATCATCCACATCTCATTTTCTTGTGCTGCTCTTTATAGGCACTTGTATTAGATAAGACCATTATTTAGATGGTTTGTTTATATGCAGAAATAACAGAATTACTTGAAAACTAGACTTTAGGGAAAGGCAGGTGGCTCAGTGGATAGAGCATTTGATAGTGCATTTGATGCAAATGCATCAAAGGTTTGAAAGATTATGCCTTTGCATGATGTAGCTAAGTTCACTGATAACTCTGGCATTTTACATGCAAAGGTTCATAAGTTATTCACCACCCATCACTTAGAGTCTTTATGTAAATGCATGCCTAAATCTTTATTAGAACCTCATCTTGCAATTAAAGAACTAAAAAGAGCATTTCACCTCTATGAACCAGATTTTGAGGATGTAGAAATTCTTTTATCTGAACTGGTTTATACCCCAGGAACATAAAAACTTTATTGAGCAAACTAGAAAAAGTTCCTCACTCATGAGCTGGCCAGAAGTTTTTGAGGATCTGGATTTTTCTAATCTAGGATTAATGACTTATCTAAGAAAATGCTGTGAGGATCTATTGCAGGGAATGAAGCAATTGTCAGAAAGACCCAATGCATGGGGGAAATTTGACAGATTACCTCAAGAAAAAAATGAATACCCAAGCACATTTATCAATCACCTTATTGAAAAGACTGAGGGAGTATTGGGCTTTAACCCTGATCCAGAAGAATCAGAGGTACATGTGAGGAGACAATATTTCAAAGGCTGTGATGAGTAGTTGAGGGATTGTTTTAGGAACTATTGCCCTAAGTTTGACACCATCTCACTTAATGAACTTAGGGACATTGCCATCTATCTACATGATAACAAAGTAGATCAGGAAAGGGAAAAGAATGATCTAAAGAAAAAAACTCCAAGAGACCAATGAAATATTAAGGCAGAAAGAATTACAGGAGGTTAAAAACCTGGCTACAATTAAGACATTTAATACACAAACCACACAGTATCGACAGACACTCCAAAGTCAACAGAAGGTGCAAAGAGATATCAGGACTTGCTTTTATGTTCTTGTCAGGGACACATAGTAAGAAAATGCCTGATGAAACATCACTATGAACAAGGCCAAAATAAGAGAGAGGAGAAAGGTCAAAATGCATATTATCAAGGAAAAGGGTATACCAACAAAAACTATGGGAGGCAGGACTCTAATAGCAAGCAGTGCTGCTCCCACTGCAGACATAGAGAATAGGAGACCCCAGATCTGAAATCCATGGAAGCAGCAATAGCTTCTGGAGCAAAACCCCATTATTCAGAAGTTGTAGTGAGGAATAACCATTACACTACATGATGCCAGGTTCTAGCATTATCTAGTAAAAAAGAGATGAATTTGGGAGGTACCCCAGGGAGGAAATACGAGAACATGAGCATAAAGGGCAAAAAGGGAGATGGTTAGAGGGGGCAGCTGGGTAGCTCTATGGATTGAGAGCCAGGCCTAGAGACGGGAGGTCCTAGGTTCAAATCTGACCTCAGACACTTCCCAGTTGTGTGACCCTGGGCAAGTCACTTGACCCCCATTGCCTAGCCCTTACCACTCTTCTACCTTGGAAGGGATGGAAGATAAGGGTTTTTTTTAAAAAAGGGAAATGGTAGAAAGGAAAAAGAAAACTTTAAAATTCGAGTGGTAGAAAAACAGATAGTTGGGCAAGATGCCAAGGGAAGCAACTTAAGTACAAAAAAAGTCTTGAATCCCTTAGAATTAGTATACATATAAACAAATCTCCATCTCAAGCCTAGACTAAAATATCATTAACCTCTATAATCAACCATAAAGAAACATAATTGCCTTATAATCACACATTAAGAAAGATACCTACATTCATTAAATAAAAAAAAACCTCACTTGCACACATGAAGATGGCACAAACATCATCTTTCAAAGTGAGATGACCAACAAGTATTTATCCTGTAAAGATGAAAACATACAGACTAGTGACTTGTTCTAGCAACACCAAAGGATGGAAGACACATTGACAACTGGAAAGAACTTCGAATCAAAGACATTATGGGGAATGAACTTTAGGAAAATGGGTCACATAAGATTAATTGCCTATCACATTAATTTCACATATAGGGAATTGCATCCACATACACATTAGAATCAACATAGGAAGAATGAAGGATAGATCTTCAGACAACATGAGTTGAGTCTGAACCTGACTTTCTCTCAGGGGGATCAGGCTGCCAAGGCCCGAGTTCCCCCCAAACTTGAGGAGGGAGGGAAAGGGGTTTTAGATAGAGACAGGGACCCCCTTTTCCCCACTTTCTTCTCCCATTCTTTCCCTGTTAGTTATTCCTTTGTATTATCCTGATTGAGTTGACATTAAAATGGGTATCTTTTCCCCAAGCTGTGAATCAAGTGTGAGTGAACAGATCAAGGGGAGAGGGACATAAGAATCTGGGAGAGCAGCCTTAGCTAAAGAGGGAAGGCAGAAGGGAGAAAATCTTCAACCCTCCTCTCCTCTTTCTGAGTCAACCTTAAACATCAGCTGTCTCCCCTGTACCCTGCTTTGAGAAGGGAGGTTCTCTCCTCTTTTCCCCCTCTCAATACTGAAAGGTTGAACCCCTCAGTTATAAATTAACCTCCCTATAATATATATCTCTACCTAGTTCTCAAAGTATGTTAGCAATTTGATAATTTTAATTATTATCCTAATAGGTTGTTTGGGGAAATGGAAACTTTAATTTTACAATTTGCATTATATGTTGATTATGGGAATTTGTCACAAAAGAGAAGGTAGACAGGGAAAACATTTCCTCATGTCCCAAGGGACACATAGTGAGGGCTTCACATACAAGGCCAAAGCTGTCACTGACTCATGCCATTGTTGTGTCACTGAATGATTAACAGCCTCAATGGTCAGAAAACGTCCATTCCCAGATGAGCCCAGAATATGCCTCTGTAACCATCCCAGGGCTCTCCCTGTCCTTTGTGTACTTTGTCACCCTTAGATCCCAGAAGCCTTCTTTTTCCTTAAAAGACAAGTCTTACCCATTACAGCTCAGAAATTCTGCTTATCAGCAGTCCAGAAGCAAATTTCCATACCCTCAAACAAGCCTTTCAAGTCCCTACAAGGCTGATCACTCAGTTATTCTTACGTATTTTGGCAACAATCAACATATCACACTTTAGACATAAAGCCTAAAATAAGGAACAGGAGTATTGAATTGAGTAGCTCCATAGTAATATCAATCAGGGCTGTATTATCTCCTGGACCTAGGCCATCTGAAAGACAAGGCCATACAGAAATCACTTCAGGGTAACTGTCCAGAGAAATAACAGAATCATTTGTGATTTTCTAACACCATATACATTAATTTTAGATCAATAAATTTAGATTAATTTAGATAGATAGGTCAAGGATCCAATTATAAGAGTAGAGCATCTCTATCTGTTCTCTTTCACCTCCCTCTGTCTCCTCCCTCTCTCTTTTCTCCTCAAAACCCTCTGCTTAAAAAGCAGAACATGACTTCCATTTGCCCATCACAAATATGCATACTCAGCCTTTATGTACATTAGATCAAAGTCTCTCTTTCTTCTGTATTGAAAACAACATACCTCTCCACTTTCTATTACCATCATAAAAATAAACATACCATTTGGTATGTAAAAATAAAAAATAAATAATATTTCTTTCTTGATCACATGGTGCCTAGCCTGCATGTATCTACCTCATTTCACCTCACCTCTTGCACTCTTCTCCTCATGGTTCTCTCATGGTCTTCTCGTCGGTCTCCCCCCAATCTGCCCCAAACCTTAACTTTTATTGAGGTATAGAACGTACACCGATGCAACCTTGGCACAACTGTGGTATGTCAGGAATGTTTGATAGACAGGTAAAGTTACTCAGGAAGGGGGAGGGGGGATAAGCTTCCTTGATACAAATTGCACTATGATCCTTTGGGAGACCCATCTCCCCAATGGATCATTTTAATATAACTATCTTATAACTCTAAATACCTTCTAGCTAAAAGTGAATACAATATTACATTTTCCTAAGAGGGAGTTACAATAGTTAGAGATGGTAGTAAAATACAAAAACTGATTGATAGACACATTGACAAAATGGCAATTAAAGGGTATTGCCCTTTGGCATAAGAGTTTACATTCAGAATAAGTATGTTCAATTCAGTTCACTATATCCCAAAGTACAGTCTGAATCTTTTGATGCAATGTGTGGCTTCTTCAGCCATCCAAAAGGATCCCCATTCTTGATTTTGGGGTGTTGGCAAGTTTCTTCTCCTGAAATTTCTCCAAAAAATTTTAAACCTTGCATTTTAGGATAATTACACAATCCCCCTTTGAGGAGGGTGTTGACCAACACCTTCTCACCCTTATAAAGATTACTTGACTGCTGTAAAAATTAAATTATATCTCTAATAATAAAAATATATTTTATGAGGTTCATTAAGGATCATTAGAAATAATGGAATAAAGAGGATACAAAATAAAAACAATATGCCCATGGCTGATTAACCCATTTAAAATCCCCACACTTAGCTTACCACTATACTTGCTGCCTCATTGCAAAGGAAGAGAGTGTGGGAGGTATTACTACCATTTAAATACCAATTGTGATCTTGCCAACTGGAGACTCAGGAGAGACTATAGGGAGTTCTGGGAAATTTCAAGGACTTCTGGGGAATGAAGTCTAGGATTCAACATCTCCATTTATACACTGTGTTTATTTAACTAAAGATGAATTTAATAAAGTTCCAACTGGAAAGGTATCAGGGTAGAGGGAATAGGGATTTGTCCTATATTTTGCCACAAATTGGGTTTGTGTCTCGCACAGCTTTTGAGCTGAGGCCAGGCCTCGCAGGCTTGTGGAGGGCTTCTTTTATGCTTGACTATGCTATATCTATGATAGCTTTCCTAAGTTTTAAGCAGTAGACAGCAAGGGGGAAAAGAGAATCTGACCTTCAGAGCTTGTTGGGCATGTCTCTTCAGGCTAATGTCCCTAAAGATCTCCATTACAGTTCAAGCCACCTCCCTAAAATCCTTTTGTTCACTGGCATGATCCACAGGAATTCAGGTAGAGTGAACAGTTGGGGAAAAATCCAGAAATAGGGGTGGTTTCTATTCCAAGAGTCAGGGAGAGAGTCCTTCCTCACCGAGGGCCAGGAAAGAGTACCACTCCAGAGCAACTATCACTCTCCAAGTCTCCCCTCCCCCCTCCAACTGCCTTTGCTGTCCATCAGTCTTCACTCTAACATTCCAAACCCTTTATGTGCATTTCCCCCCCAAACTGGGCCATTTAACTGTCCAATACTGATCAGCAACTTTAGTGGAGAGGCTTGGGGCCTAGGCCAACTACTGGGGTTTGATGGTCAAAAACTCCTTTCTTTTGCTGGAAAACATAGAGAATTCCATCCCATAGATCCTGAATACAAGGTAAGAGGAAGGCAGAAGAGACTGCCATACCAGAGATGGAGAGGATTAGTTTATTAACCATCCAGTGAAATAAATACAGATCAAGGGCCTCACGGATAGGGGGTTACTCTTACTATTGATGTGTAAGGAGGGATTAACCAGCCCGCAGTGACAGGAAGTATGAACTGGGGAGTCCCCTGCTGGGCCAGCAGCACTTGCAGGTTGTCAGTTGCTGACAGTTAAGGTTGGCAGTTGCAGGGAAGTTAGTTGCTGGGTGAGAGTTGGTCATTGGGGGTTAGTTGCTAGTAGTGTAAGTTGGCATTTAGTTGCTGGAATATAAAGGTGGGCCTGAGCTTATTGAGAAGGCTTTTGGCTTTAGCCTTTAATTGGCTTTTTGCCTCTGGGATCTCTAGAAAGCAGGAGGTCTCTCTCATAGGCAAGGATCTGCTGTCAGTTGGCTACTGACAGTTTGGGCTGCTATAGAAAACTGAAGGAGTAAGTGGTAGATATCTATTATTTTAGGGATTTAGGTAGTGAATCATTTATAGTGTAGGTTAGATGTGCCTGGTGTTAGCCAGACAAGAAGCTGTCCTCAGAAGACAGTTAGAGGTACTTATTAGGAATTTTAGGTATATTTATAGGGTATAAGATTAGTAATCTCTCTTCTTTTCTATCTTTCCCTCCTTTTCTATATTCTTTTACTATCTATTTTAATTAAACTAAATTATTAGTTGTTAAAAGACACTAGATGTTTTCTTTTCTCTGGCTTAAAGGGATAATATTAATTTAAAATTACTATATTCTCATTAAAACTTAAATTATTAAAAGCTGCTTTGTTTTGTCAAAACCCCTATTTTAACCCTTACACTTGCTACCTAGCTGCTGCCCTCCAAGGTCTCTTAATTGCCAAAGACATCTTTTCTGTCTTTGACTGCTCTGAAGATTTTGTTATTGTTGATCACCTTTTGTCTACTAGCTACTGTATTCTAGGTTTTTACGACACTGTTCTCTCCTGGTTCTCTTCCTATCTGTCTGATGGCTTCTTCTCAGTCTTTTATTAAATCTTCCCCTATCTCATGACCACCAACAAGAGCATTATCTCAAGGCTCTGTCTGAAGCTCTCTTCTCTTCTTTCTCATTAGTATTCCATTTAATTGCTCTAGTTGGCTTCCAGGGGTTCAGGGATCTCCATGAAGATGCTTCCTAGATCTATATAAGCAGCCCCTGTCTCTCCTCTGAGCTCCAGTTAGGTATCACCACCTGCCTTTTGAAATCTGCTCAAACTGGATTTCCAAAATCTAATTCTCAGTAGTTTCTCCCCCTAACTCTCCCAATTCAAACTTTCCTACTTTTATTGAAGGCACCACCATTCTTCATTTCTACTTTGGGGACATCACTCCTACACCACCCCCTCATTACGTCTCTCCCAGTCTCTAATTTTCCAGCTCATTTCTCTGAAGCAAGCCTCTCCAATGCAATTCATGCTCCATTCAGCTGTCGAAGTGATTTCCTTAAAATGTCGTCCTCTTCCCACTTCTTCCCATCTCAGTATACTCTGGTGACTATCACCTTCAGGATCAACACGAAGTCCTTTGGCATTAAAAGCTCTTCTAACTGTCCCCTTCCCACCACTTCAATCTTCTTACACTTTACTTCATGAAATTCTGTGACTCAACTACACTGGTCTGCAAGCTGGTTCTTGCACATAAAGCTCCATCTTCCTTCTTTCTTCCTTTGTACTACTTCGAATGCTCTCTCCTCACCTTTGCCTCTGTTTCCTTGTCTTTTTTCATAACTTTTCTCCAACCCAATTTTTGCCAGAGACCATTACCAGTCCCCCTCTCTCCCTACTGCTAGTGCCTTCCTTTGGAGGTTACCTTCCCTCTACTCTGTATATATCGTGTCTGCTCATTAGACTGTGAACTCCTTGGCTGGAGTGATGACTTTTCCATTTCTTTGTATCTCTTGAGATAACATGGTGCCTGGCACATAGCAAGTCTAATAAATGCTAGTTAAGGCAACTGCACTATGTAGCTCCTTTATGGAGCTGAAACCCAGAAAAGTCATTTCTTTTAGACCCCAACCACAGTGGCTGTTTTTAAAATGATCTTTTCCTTCTGAGCCAAAATATTCACAGCAGCATACTAGTTGGTAGTAAACAAAAGACTTGCATGGCTGGACAAACAGTGACGTAGAAATCGAATGCAATACCATTGTTCTCTAAGGAAGGAAGTAGAGTAGAAATTCAAAGAAGCATGGGAAGGGTTATTCGAATGGATGTAAAGTGAATTAAACAGAAGCTGGAAAATATACCAGCATCCAGGTGGCACAGTGGATGCAACATGGAGAGAATATAATGAGAGGATAAAGAATTCAAGGAGAGAAACCCAAGGGGGTGGAGGGAAATGAAGGGAAGAGTTCATGGAAGCAGCAGCACCTCAATGGAGTGCTGAGGGAAGACGAAGAATGGAGCAAAGATAGGGAACTATGTGAACGGAGCAGATTGTGGAAGGCTTCAAATGCCAAACTGAGGTATTTTCTCTTGGAGTGTTGGGGGACCAAGAGGCTTTTGAGTAGAGAGAGGTATGACATCAGAGCTGTGCCTTAGTAATAACATAGAGACTGAGTTACAGGCAGGAAAGATTAGAAGAGCGACCACTAGTCCAAATCAAAGAATGAAGGCAATGAGAACCTGAATGAGTGGTGTTTGGGTTTGATGAGAAGTGGGCTGGATTTGAAAGATAGGAGATTATGTCTGGACTTGGTAATTGGACACGGAAAGTATGAGAGGGAAGAGTCAAGAATGAACCCGAGTCATTGAGTGTATGCTCAAATCCTCAACAGAAATAGGTTATCTATAGAGTGGAGTAAGGATCAGTTCTATTTTGGACATGTCAAGTCTTGATTGTCCTTAGGACGAGGTGGGCAGGTGGCCAAGAGGCACCTGGGTAAAGTAGAATGCTAATTTGGAACCTGGCGTCCCAAGAGTTGTCATGTCTATGACCCTTCATTCAATCCTTTAACTTTCTTGGACATTACCCAAGGCTTCTTCCAGCTCTAAACTTTTGATTCTATGGAACTAGAGTTAAGAGATTATGGCCACAGTGATTAAAAGGAGAGAGGAGTTGGGAAAGCTGGGTAGTTGTTCTAAGACTGAAATACAGGTTTAACTGAAAGTCCTCAAAATCACTGGTTAAAACTTTATACTTAGATCCAATGGAACCACTGGAGGACTGGAGGTAGAATGTGATGTGTTCAAAAGTCCAATGGCAGCCTGAATTCACAAGAGGAATGAAGATGTCAGGAAGGTAATTCAGAGGTTTTAGTTGCCTACCTTTGAATTTTCTATAGTTGGAGATAAAAATAAATATTAAATGGCAGTCTTGAGATGTTACAAAGATGTTGGCTCTAAGGTGACTTTAAGTCACCTCAACTATGAATGTGAGGACTGTTTCAGAGGAAAAGTTGCTGCTTATGTACTCCATTAAATAGATGAAATGTATACTATTCTACAGAGGAAGAGACTGATGCTTAGAGAAGGCATATGACTTCTCCAAGGCCCCATTAGTCTGTGAGCTGGGATTAGAATCTAGTTCACAAGGGGCTGCGTGGAGTGCTGCTGGACTGAGGCAGGAAAATCAGGTTTTAAATTCAGTGCCACTTTTTGGCTGCCCTCATGAGCCAAGTCCCAGCTTGTACCTCAGTTTCCCCACCTGTAAAAGGCCTACATTAATATGTAATACCTTCATAGACAGAGGTTCAAAGGATCATTATTACATCAAATTGTGGAAGTTTCTGAAAACCTCAAAGCACGACATGCCAGTTATCAGTTTAGTGCTCAGTGAAGTCCAAGACATCTGGAGTCACTGTAGGTAGCACCTGATCAGGCCAGAGGAAGCTCTTCTGCACTGGATGCTGAGGGGAATTCAGGGGGGTGGTGATGGCTTCTTAAAGAACCCAGGGGACCAGAGCATGCTGAAAGAGCCCAGGAAACAGGCTCACCAGAGATGGAGGCTAGGTAGGACTGGAGGTGAGAACTTCTAGGAGGGAGGAAGGGCGGGAGCCCCAGGGAAAGAAGCAGTATATAGTCAGCAAAGATGGGGAACTTGCAGGTTCCCTACGGCCAAGCTGGGAGGGGAAAATGTCAAATAAGGTCCACTTCTCCTGGGGGTCCAAGACTCAGTAAGGCAGAAAGTGAGAGCTGAACAGAGAGGAACAAGGATGAGCCAAGTGGCTCCTGGGAGCATCCAAGCACAACTCTCTGGAGGCAAGTGGGTCACAGAGGAGCTCCAGAGCAGCCAAGGCTGGCCTCCCTTTCTTGTATTTATTCAAGCCAGTCCAATGACCCCAACCTTCCTCTGACTCATCTCTGAAACAATCTCAATGGCCCCTTGTGGGACCGAACCATTCTTTAGTGTAAATTCTAGACTGACCAGTTTTTGTTCGTGAATACAAACATCTGAAGAAGTCCCCGAAGAACCTGGGGAATAGCTGCCAATTCGACCCCATGCTTTGGTCACAGTGGCAAAGGCAAAACCTCCAGCTTCATTTGGGGTGCTTGGGCAGAGGCCACTGGAACTCAACTCCTTGAAGGGAAGGCATTTCAGGAGTCCTGAGGGGGCAACAGCTTTCTGGACTCCATTTAAACAGAGGGAAAACACTAAGAAATAACACACACACTACCAGTGTGGTCACATTTCAAGAACTTTATTGTCCTTAGAGAAAAAGAGATCCCTCACATTTTCAGTTTTTCAGTGAAATTCTTAAGGTCATTAGTCTGCAGGTAGTAGGACAATCCCGTGTCCAGGAGTGCCTGGGTTAGTAACTTAGGGCTCAGACATCGTAACAATGGCTTGCTAAGTAAGGGTAGACACCAAAGTGTTTTTCCAGGCATTTTCCTGACAGATATGGGTAGAAAGAAGCACAGGGCAGATGAAAATGCTTTCAAAAGCAAGGCTGGCCGCCCCCTGGCCCCCAAGATACCGAGACATCGTGGCCACGGCCCAGGTCCTGCCTCCTATGGAGAGGACAGGCCACGGCTCCATTCTTAAGCTAAGCAAAGGAAGGATCGCCTCATCAGGGATTCTGTGACCAGGGCCACAAGCCAGGAAAAGGCACGACGACTGGAATTTGGCCCTGCCCTCCTTTAGATTGTCTTCTATGACCTAAAGAGGGATATTAAGTCACATCGCCAAAGAAAATGGGATTGTGAATCCAGGAATCGATTCCCTTTTAACTCCCTTCAAAAAACGGTGCCATCAACAGGAAGTCTAGGCATCGCCCTATTAATATGCCCCAAATAAGTAATTTCTGCCAAGCTGAGGTTAGCATCAAGTCTTTCCTATTTGAAGGGACAAGAACTATCAGAGGAGAAGCTTAATTCATTTGGGATAGCAGGATCCCAATTAGTAGTCTACACCCAATTCTGCCATTCACTAGTACAACCTCTGGCAGTTACTCAAGTCTCGTTTTTTCATTCACAAACTAAGCTTTTTCCAGGCAAAAACGGATGCTGGCCTTCCCCAAACACTGAACATCAAAGTGCCTACAAAGGCCGTCTTCCGTCTCTTCCTACCCCTCTCGCCTCCTCCAAAACAGACCCCTCCATTCCCCCAAATGGTGAAGATCCTGGAAGGGCAAGCTAAGGGGAATTCACCAAGATGTCCCTCCGAAGGGCCAAGAACGCTTGCCCAAGGGCAGAATGGCATATGAATGTCAAGGAAAACTCAAGTGGCCTCAAGTTTCCCTTAACTTAAACCCATTTCGATGAATAAAAATGAAGTCCTCAACCCCTTGTTTCCATCTGAGCTGGGTGAATTGTACTCATTCTCACATGAAACACAAGGAGAAGTGGCAATAGCTTCAAATGCAGCTAGAGACCCGTCATGGCCAACCTGCAACTCCGCCTGGTGCCCCTCAAATCCTAATGTAGGCGTATGCACGGGACTCTAATTCAACATTTTGTTTTTTAAATCAGAGACAGGAATGAAGGGCAACAAGAAAATTATGAAGGCGAATTCCTGCTCTTTGATGATCCATTTCCTTCTCTGAGAAATAATGAAGCCCTATTCGGGGTGAGCTAACTCCTTGAAGGCCTATTGGCTAACAGTTAAATATATAGCTGTGTTTAAATACAGGATTAGTTAACTATTAACAGATGTTGAGAAAATAAGATTTGAAAGAGAACTCACTGATCTCCCACTAAGAAAAGGGGGGGAGGGGGGAGAGAAGAAGACTCAAAATCCTGGGTCCAGGGGGAAATATATTTTTAAAGTATGAAATAGCCCTTATATTTAATGAGATGTTGTGTGCTTTGATAATAAAATTCAAGCAATAAGCTCGCTTAGGTTTTATCTTTTAAAATTCACATTTTACAAAAAAAAAAAAAGGGGGGAATGCTTATGGTTTCATGAGACAAATTTAAGGCATTTAGCCCACTTCTTTGTAAACATTCATTACCACATGTCACGTGAAAATTACATTTTTGTACAAAGCCCATCATCCAAGTGATACTGACATTTTTATCCAGGGTCAGGGTAGGGTTCTAATAAGAGTTGAAGTCATTCGGAAGATCATTCTTAAGGGAAAGGTTACGTGAAGGGAGAGAGGGTACAGAGGTCTTCATGTGCAAATTCAATGGCTATCATATTGTCACATCATGAGGAACTTAAATTGTACAACTGAGAAGTCAGTCTCTTCTATTCTTTTGGTTTGAGGCAGGTCAGAAGCCCAAGAGGTAAGAAGTTGATAGAACTTTAATGAGGTGAACCGTTATATTGTCATGTCCTTTTAGTAGAAAGCCCCTCCCCCCGCGCACACACACACACACACACCACACCCCGTGTAAAACATTGCTTTAAGTTTTAATGTTTATTTCCCCAAGACAGCCTAGCCTGCACTCTACTTGGATAAATTGTACAAGCTAGTTTTCTGCTGCTTCTAATTTTAAACTTTAACCATGTTCTGATGACAAGGAATGCTGCAAAAATACTCTAGTCCAACAAAGAGTTATGATCACAAAATAATCTTTATCCATTCTACAGTGTTTCAGAATTACCAGTTGATTTTTAAACACAAAGTAGATAACGATGCTAATGGTGGCTAATCTGGTATGTTTCTTATAGCAAACCGCTGTTCATGCAACACGTGTGCTCGAAGGGGAAGGCACAGGGTTTCCTACAATGAGCCACCTTATAAAGAGTTCTCCTTTTTGTACAAATTTATTTGTGTCACATTTAATTTAGTGTGCAGAACCTCAAAACTGAGGCATAATTCCAATTTATAAAAACCACTTGCATGCCGTTTATGCAAGTTTTAAAAATACAAAGTTTTCTCCCTAAAGTGGCTCAAAATAGATTGTTCATGGCTGCCTACATCTAAGATAAAAAGATTCTAAAACAATTGAACAGATTAGGCATAGTATTAAAGGTGTTCAAACCATTACTTGATTTGTACATCTATTCACACCTCGTCATCGGTCTTTATTCGGCAGTACATATGCACCCAATTCCATTTTAGAAGTTTCCATATCATTTTCATAGAAAACAAAGTTTGAAAGCAAGTAACATTTAAACACAGCACGGGATTCTACCACAACTGAAAACTTTTTGTCTTTTTCTTCTTTACAGGACTCAACAGAATCTAAAACGGAACTAGGCTGTAGATTATTACCACATGCAAAGAGCTTCATGTTATCTTTGAAAATGAAAAGGACGGCTTTGAAAAGCACAACTGACTGTCTCTGACTATTATGGCAACTTGTGTACTGCAACACAGTCTATTTGGAGGGGAATTTTGATTTTTCATGCAAAAGTCTACACAAATTCGTTTTGATGATATGGAAAGCTTTTCCTAACATCAAACATTCATCTGGTGCAAATGCACAGGGACTCCTTCCTGAAAAGTTATCTGACTTGACAAGCAACTAATAAAGCCATACTAGATAAAAGTAATTGGGAAGGGGGGAGGAGGGGAAGGAAAGAACGAAAAGAAAAAGAACAAACAGAAAGGAAAGGGGAAAAGGTCCAAGAGAAAGGGAGAGGAAACCCAGGCTGAAGTAAACCCAAGTCTGCTGCTAAACCGGTCTTTAATTTCCATGTCCAGTGTACGCCAACGCTTAGGGTCTCCCCGATGATTCCCAGGTCTGTCCCCAGCCCCTGAAGGCGGATCAAGCTCGCACGCATCCCCATACAGCACCACAACCACACTCTTGCACACGCGCCCCTCCACGAGCGGGGTCTGTGCCCCGAGGGAGGAGCCCTGGGTCAGAAAGGCGAGCGGGGCTCCCCACCACGGAGGCCAGAGCCCGCCCACTGTCTTCCATTCACACAGGGTCGAAGTCACAGCAAGGCCGGGGCTCGCTCTCCTCGGCTCAGACGGGCCCCTGTTTTCGGTGATGCTTACAAGGCGGAAGACGGTGCTTCTGCACCCCCGTCGCTCTAGCTCTAGTCCGCGCTCCTTCTCAGGCACCGCACATCAGTGACCCGAGCCCTTGTCTTTTGAACGACCTAAATAAGCATTCGTGTGAAGTTTTTCATTACATTTTGCCACTCACTCTCACTCGCACCCACTCGCCATCTTGACTTCATTTGGGCTTTCTGTGATTCCAAATGAAATCTTCACGTTCTCTTTCCCCGATTTAATGCAGCAGCAGATCCCATGAGCCAAGCTTGATGGATCAAACCTTTTTTTTATATATATATATGTATATATATCAGTGCTGCATTGTACCCAACACTTTCACAACATCTTTCTAAAACTGGAACCCTTCCGTCGGTACGTTGGCAGAGGAATTGAAACCAAAGGTTCCCCCTTGTATCGCCTCGGGAACAAGGCTAGGATCTTCATCAATCTGGAAGGTGGGGGAAGGGAGGAGAGAAAGGAAAACCAGGTTAAGGCTAGACATCTTACAAGCCAATCTTACAGAGTTTTAGAATATTTTACAACAGAAGGATTCCCCTTTCAGGAGAATCTATGACACTTTAAAAAACCTATAGGCAAGAATGTGGACCATCTGGATCAGGTCTTGGAAAAACGTCGTGAACTAAGAAAGGTTTTTACATTAAAAAAACTTTTATTTGGAAAAGTAAGAACCATTCTTAGTTCACTGGGCATTACACAAATAGGGCTTGGTGGATTTAGACCATCAAATCACTATCTATTATGATCCCATTGTCACTAACATTTAATAAATTTTTTTCCCCCACTGCTGTCATGGTTTATATTACAAATCAAATATTACTTTGTACATTATGTTAATGTGAATCTATTTTATCCCTCTGATCAAATATTCTATTTAAAAATCAATATCCTTTTAAAATATTGGCATTATCTTTTTCTTCATGTGAATTTTATCATCTTTTAGTTCCATAAAATTCGGCTCCCCTGGGGATTTTTATTGGTCCTACATATTTGATTGTCTGCTGATAATTTTGATAATGACAAAACCTAGAAAAGCACTTATTTCAGCTTCTATTGATAGGATTCTGAATGTTTCTTTCATTTAATGCAATGGATTACATTGAAATATTTATTCCTTTTAATAATCTTCCCAGGGAGAAAGACTACTTATGTCAAAACTGAGATTTGACAACTGTATTTGTCTGATTTGCTAAGATTTTATTTAGGATTTTAATGTTTGTGTGACACAGGACTGTACTTTTGTTATTTGAATTCTCTTATCTGTAACCTAAGATTTCTCTGCATTTTTGCTCTTTGATACTTTGGTTGGACTGTGCTTACAGGGCAGGTCTAGGGCTTTTATATTTCTGAGGTAATCTTGCCTGTTGAGTGTCCTTCTAAATGGAAACTTGTGGGAAAAGGAGATAAAAGGGATTTTTGTCTAGATCAGCGATGTTCTTGGATGTGGGGAATCCCCAGTGAGACAACTCGTCTTTACCAATGCCAATCCCCAACTGTTACAGTGCAATTCATGGTCTTTAGTATCTTAGGCAATTGTGACTTGGCCAAGGTCACAAGGCATCTGCATTAGAGACAAGACTTGAACTCACACCTTCCTAACCCTTACTTTCTTTCTCTCAATCTACTACAGGAGATTGCTTCTTCAGGTTTACATATACAATTAACAATTTCAATTACTGAATACTGATAAATTGGCAATATGATATTTGAGTTATTTTTGAAGGAAGAACTGGTCACAGGTTTAAGAATATAACTGGCAAACTTGGGTTACTCAATGACAGGTTAAATGATGGTAGCACAAGCTGCCTGATACTTTTTTGAAAGGATTTTTGAGAAGTTAAAACATTTGCCCACTAAGGGTAATTTTGAATAAATAATAACCAATTTTTAGGATAATCATTCTTTCAAAGATCTTAAGTGAATAGCTAAGTGGTTGATAACATGTTTTGCTATTTCATTCCAACCAAAAAAAAGTGCCCTCAAATCCCTAATTTCAGCTTTCCTCTTCAAAAATAACATTTATAGAATTAAGTTGAGAAATAAATTTAAAATTAATACATCATCTGATGAGAAGAACTGATCAATGATCTCATAGGCCAGCTTGTAGATGTCTTCATTTTCGTGATTTTGAAGTTGTTCAATCTTTTCAAGGCCTGCAAAAAACCTTTTATTAAGTGAAAGAAACCACACTAATATTCGACAGTAATGATTACCTAAGTAATTAAATAGATCTCCTTTTAGAGCAAAGTCCCTGCAAAATTCCATTCTGGCCACAATTCCTACACAGTATAACTATGTAATTTAAAAATTCAATCTGCAAAAAGGAGGCATTGCCTGTGAAAGCTAATTAGCTTGTTAAATCATGCATCATTCGATCAAAGAAAAAACATCATTCTCTCAAACACAAATTAGACTTACTATAATAGTATCTATTTTAATTTCATGGATGGTAATGGAAAGTGTTTCCCAAACAATTTATAAAGCACATTGTTGTGTACACACAGTTTGATATTTTTAATTTACTTGTGATATCCATTCTGATAATAAATAATTAATGCTTTCCAATATGTTTCAAAGTAGTTTTAGTTTTCTAATCGAAATCCTAGGTTACCTTACAAAACAGGACATCAATAAAATTATTGTTACTTCCTATTTAAGGTGGCAAGGGACAGATGAGAACAAGTTGACAACCTGACTTGGTGAAATATTTGCCATGAATGCTGCACTCACCTCCACACTCTTCTATAAGGTTGGCTATGGTCTCAGCCTCGTCTTCAGCCATTTTTAATATATTGCTTAGTCCATCCAGTACCACCTGCACAACCTGAGCATCTTTTACAGTTAGCAAGTTGCAAAAGGGCGGTATAACATTCTGTTGGATAAGGTAGGCCACCTGAGAAAAGATAAGTCAGTGAGCTTATGGACTCATCGACAAGCAGAGCCTTAGTGCTATAGAGACTCAATGAGTACAGCCTCTTCACTTCACAGAAGAACAAACAAAGAGGTCCCAGAAGGTTCAATGGGGGAGTGAGGTCTCCCTGGCAAGCAGCAGCAGCAGAACCATGACAGAATCTGGGCACTCTTTCCAGTGCACAACAAGGCCTAGGCAACATTTTATGCTAAGATATGCCTGGTTTTTAAACTTTACAAAATGTAATGCAAAGTAGAATCTAGCTGGATTAAAAAATTAGAACAGTGATATGAATTAACAAAACACAACGTAGTTTCTCTTAATCCCTCTGAAAAGTTATTAAAATTAAATTTATACAATTAGAAGACACAAAGATTCCTGTAGAAAGTTGATAAATGGGAAGAAGTACACAGAGGGAAAGATGCAAATAAATTTCAAAATATTCACAGGAGCCCTTTATAGGAGGAAAAAACTAGAAACAAAGTGGCTGCATATTAATTAGGGAATGACTAAACAAACTATAATGTTACTGAATCATGGGAAATAGGAAGGAGAATTTTTTTAAAGGAAGTTAAAATAAATTATTAAATAAACAAATTTAAATGAAAGAATTTAAAGAAGTCTTCCTTGAAGAAATGTAGTTGAGTCGGCAGGATGAAATCTATACAACAACCATAATAATACAATAGAAAACAGCACTAAAGACATCTGCAATGACTAGAATCACTGCGGTGATTCGTTTGGGCTTCTTAACCTCCTGCTTCCATTGGTAGAGGAGTAGTTGCCTAAGAATTTAGGATGAGGCCAAGGCCAGCATTGTTAAAAACTAACTATGTACAGGGTTTGTGTTTTATTTGTTGTTGTTGTTGCTAAACTATACATTTTTGAAAAAGCATACAAAAGCATTACCAAGAGAATTAAATGAAAGCCCTAGGATAAAGTACTTAAATACAGCCTCTTCTTTTCAAAGAAAGCTAGTAAAATTCTGAACAGAACATCCATATTCATACTCCATATGATAAAAACTAAAACTTGGAGGCATTCTAAAAAATGTCACCAATGTTAACAAAAATTAAATTCTGACAGAAAAAAATGTCAGAGGGAAGTGTTACCTGATAAAGAAACTTCTTTAAACAACTTAAAAAAAACTCTAAATGAAGCCTGAGGTATGGCCTGTTAGAGGCAACAACCTGAAGCTTTTCTTGCTAGGAGGCAGCCTAAAAAGAGCCCTCAGCAACATCCCCTGCCTCTTCTCTAAGATGTGTGTGCGTGCGTTCATGCCTCTCACCTTGGGGTTCTCCCGAGCCCTCCCCGGCAGAGGCGCAATAACGGGCGTGAGGTGCGCCAACGCCCTCCTCACCTGGTCTTTTCTTCCACTGATTGTTAAGTTACTTATGGCCCAGGCAGCTTCTTTCTGAGTTCCAAAATCGCCCTGGAAAAAGCAGAAGGCACTCTTGAGGACAAAGTAGTGACTTTTCAAAACAAAAAGGAAGGGGGGAGGGGTAGGCTAAGCTGAATGTCTTGCTTCAAGGGTGACTGCAAACAAAATACATCATCTGCCTTATTCCAAAAAGTCCAACTGCAAGTCCAGTGGCTTAATGATGAGAGACCAAGTGCTGAGCAGGGACAACTGGTTTCCCTCTCTGGGACTATCCACAGATGCTCACAATCAGTGGCTTCACTAGTTGCAGCACTGAGGGAGGAAGGTAGGTATCCCAGAGAGGATCACAAAGCGTTTAAATGGCTAAGTGTTCACTAGGGTGTTTCTTGGGTAAGAGCATGCCACTTGGCTTCCACACACAAGACTCCCCAAATCACACACTGCAGGGTCATTCATCGCCACGAAATGAACAGGTTCAAGGAACATACTAGATCAGGAGTCAGCACCACAAGGGGCTTTTGCTTTTTTAAAATAGGACAAAACCCTCATGAGCCAGTGAAGCTCAGAAGTTCTCTAACTCCAGTGCTTCAGTGGTGTGGACAGGCTGAAGCCTGTCTTCGATCATCAGTGCAAGGCACACAGCAGGGCTTTAATAAAGGTGTCTCTCATGTTTGTAACTATGATGTCTTACATGGCCCCCTCCAAACCTCCATGTACTAGTGTTTCCAAGGTGCATGATCAATGGGCAGATTTGTGGCAAGCCCTGTGTAGTGTGAGGATGAGCCCACACTGGCTCCGTGGATACACCCCTACCTTATCTAAGAGGTGTATGATCATGGGCACGAGGCTGGCATCAATCACTGCCTGAACCTGCTGCTGATTTCCTGCAGTGATGTTTGAAAGGAACCATACTGCCTCCTAGAAAACAAATTATTTAATTAATAACAAAATTATAATGCTGACAATACTGTCAAAATAATTCAGAAAATATACTTTTATCTGCAATACTATTTGACATGGCTTCATTGCTTAAATTCTAAAAAGGAAGGTTCTACCAAAATTATATTTAAAAAAAAAGTATCAACAAAAGATCCAGAGCACAAGTTAAAAAACACATAAGAAATGCAGGGAACATATGTGTGAAATTTTAAAAGTAATTATAAAAAGATTTCATGGTTTTTTATACCACAGGAATAAAAATTAATTTCCTTCCCTTTCTCTCTTATCTTTCATCTTAGAATCAATTCTGTGTATTGGTGCCAAAGGAAAAGGGTAGTAAGGGTTAGGCAATGGGGGTTAAGTGACTTGCCCAGGGTTACACAGCTATGAAGTGTTGTGAATTTTAAAAGTCTCCATCTTGGTCTAGCACCCAAAAATTGTGCACACCCACACTACACGGGCATGTGCTAGTCAATGACAAATCAGAAATAACTAACTGCCCACCTGGGCTGTCCTAAGCCAAGCTAGAGCCAACCATTGGATTTTGTGAGACACAGGAAGTGAGGTAGGGAACAGCCTCTAGAATTCGCTCACTTCCTGTGGGGAGAGGGAGACGCCAGTTGGTGTTAGGAAGAGTTGGTGTTAGGAGCTTGGACAGGGAGGATGCCCGCAGACAGCTTTCCTTCAGATTGGTCACGTGAGTTAAGGACTGACTCTTTCCACCTGGGCCTTTGGGCCTAAAACTCCCTCTGCCTTGGTCAGAGGTTGAGTAGCCTCTTTCCCTTTTTCTCTTCTCTCCTTCTCTCCCTCTCCTTTCCCTACTCCCAGTGTGATTAAACCTCCATAAACTTCATTCTGACTTGAGTGTTTCATTTTTAGGAATTTCATAAGTAAATTCCTTGGCGGCCATTGTTTAATATTACATAAATCCTGTAGCCACATTCTTAACCATTACAATATACAAACCTCTCCCATCTCCCCTAAATTTCCACCATTACAGTATTGGCGAACCACTACGGGGGAAAAAAGAACCTTATCAGTCTTCTGATCTCCTTACTATCACCTGGGAGAAATTCCACCCCGGCTACCCCCTCTGGCTCTTGGCCCTGCCTTAGTGCTTGGAAGGTTTCTAGAACCTCAATAAATTTCCTGAATTTTCTTGCCTTTTCAACCCACTTATTGCTCCGTCAGTCCTGTTACCAAATACCTTAGCTTAAAGACACAGCTGCCAGAACAGGTGAGTATAAAACACCTTTTCTCTTTTCCCTTTACCCCTTAAGTTAAATTGGGGTCAACAGGATTTTTTTCTTCTCCCTTTTTTGTCTCTCATTTCCGCCTCCTTTTACTTTAAGGAGGTGGCTTAGTAGATTGAGAGGCAGGTAGCAACGAGGAATCTCAGAAGGAGCTCTTAGGAGCTCCTAGTCCGCAAAAAAGCAAAAAAACAAAAAACCAGCTGAATACAGCTAGGGAGCTAATTTAAAACCCATTTTTTTTCTGTTTCCTGGCCTTTCTAGTCTTAAAAATTTAAGTGGGCTTTGCTCAAGGAAGATAGCACATGGTCCTAGCGGTTTTAGCCTGAGGACTAAAGAAGATTGCTGGGACCCACCCATACCCACTTTGTAAAAGAAGGAGGTTTAGTTTGGCCTTTTGTTTACGGTCTATTCACTCCTAATCAGCCCTTTCATAGCTTCTACCTTCCTGTATGAGGGTTTTTGTAACCCCTCCCAGAAGCTTGATAAGGAGAATTTACAACACAATAGGCCCTTAACCTGTATTGGGTTGTAGACAAGAAGAAAAAAAAAAGGTACAGGCAACCTAGCAATTGACTCAAAGAAAGAAAAAATGTGGCTACAACCAATGTCTGCTTTGCTTCGAAATTGGCTTATAAGTTCAATGACCAAGTGCATTGGATTTTTAGTAGGTGTTCCTCTAGGATGGTATTTTTCAGAAACTATAAACCTCATCGTGACCATTATATTCATCTTCCTTGGGATTGTAATTGTTGTACTTACAATGATATACCTAACCTCTAAGAGAGAACACTCCCTTGTTCCTTCTATTACTAAGCAAATTAAGGAATTACACACTTTTATGGAAAACCAAATCACGGAGCAATGTAATATCACTGATCAACGTATTAGGGAACTCCACACTTTTATTGGGGAGCAACTTCAGGAACAGAATAATATTTTTACTCAAAAAGTTAGGGAACAGAATATTATAACTGATCAGAGAATTACAGAATTGCACACATTTATTGATCAGCAACATAAAGAATTGATTACTATCACTGATCAAAGAATTCGGAACCAAAATGCTTGTATTGAACAAATTAAAAAAGAAATTACTCTTATTTATCAACAATTGATGGAACGGGATGAAGTTAGGGAGGAAACATGGCGAGAGATAAAAACTTCCCTGGCTGAACTTAATCAGGGACGATGGGGAGAGATAAAAACTTCCCTGGATGAAATTAAACAGGACAAATGGGGAGAGATAAGAACCTTCCTGCAAAACATTGATAGGGAGTTAAAAACATCCCACAATAGGAGTGATTTAACTCTCCATCCCCCATCATTATCAGACTCCCTGACCAACCCTGCCCAAAACGATTTGGCTCAAATAGAAGCCCCTTCACACCAACCAGCTCCTCCCCATCCTGACCACCCAGCCCCTCCCCCTGCCATTCTTGCCCCTCCCACCCTGGTTCCTCCTTCCATTCATGCCTCTTACCCTGCCTCCTCAGCCCCGGATCCTCCCCCTGCCCTTCCCCCCACCCATGCTCATGCTCTAGCCCCACCCCCTGTTCCTGCCCCAGCCCTTCCCCCTACCCTCCCCTCCACTCTTGCTCTAATCTCCAACCCCAATGCTCCAACAGCTAATAATCCTAACATTGAAAATGGAGCAAGTAGCCTAGAAACAGTAACACCAAATAGTTTAGACAGAAGTTTATTTCCATTGAGGGAAGTACCCACCTTTAATAAAGAAGGGAACTTGGTGCCTGTAAGACACTATACACCATTTAAACCTGATGATTTAGAAAAATTCAAGCACAATGTTCAATCATTTGAGGCAGAACCAATGTTGGTTATAGAAAAATTAGAAAATATATTCAGAAACTTTGACCCTTCTTGGTTGGATGTGGAGAATTTGTTAGATACATTTCTGACAAAGAGAGAGAAAAATAATGTCATCTCTCTAGCTAATAAGAAAAGTGGTAGAGGAGCTCATCACTGGCCAACTGTAGATCCACACTGGAACCCTAATATTGTACAGGATCACACAAAACTAGCCCTGGCCAGAGAAGCATTATTAAAAGCCATGAGAGACTGCTCTGATAGCCCTGATGCATGGGAAAAATTTGAACAATCCCGGCAGGAAATTAATGAGACCCCCTCCCACTTTATGGACAGACTTATTGACGTAGGAAGTACATATATGGACCTTGATTTGTCCAGAGAAAAAGACATTAAACATATACGCAGACAATTCGTTAGGAATTGTTGTTCAGCAGTAAAAGACTACTTTGAAACCAACTGTCCCAACTGGGAGTCTATGGACCTCGAAGAACTGAGGAAAGTAGCAACATATGCCTATAAGAATCGTACAAAAAAACCTGAGACACACAATAAATCAGTATCAGACTTAGAAAAAGAAATTGAAATTTTAAAGGAACAATTGAAAAGTAAGGGAGAGACCATGGCCCCTTTGCAGGAATCCACAGATAGATCATTAACAAACCCCTTAATATGCCTCTTCTGTGGGAAGAGAGGCCATGCAATGATAGTCTGTAGGAGCAGACTACGGGAAACAAGAAATAATAACACCTTTAGGAATAATAAATATAGGAACCACAATGCCAATCAAAATGACGATGCTCAAAATACAGAAAATGATACTACCAAAAAAAATGCCCAACAACAATATATAAGAAATGGAGCTCGACCACGCTACACTCAGGGTGAACAACTCCAACAGCGTGGAGGGTCCCAAAAAAACTGCCCAAGCATCTTTATGAAGGTGTGAAGGGGGGGTGAGGGCCCTGGAATCAAAGAATGAGACCTTTGATTTTCCAGACCCTGATATTTTAATGCCAATAATCCCTATATATTCCCCCCCAAACAGTAAGGAACCTCATGTCACTTTAAAGGTAGGAAATTCATACTATGACTGTCTTTTAGACACTGGAGCATCTAGGTCAGTTCTAGTAAGCAAACCAGATGAGAAATGTGATTCTATTGGCTCTTTAAATGTAGTAGGTGTTTCAGGAAAACCGTTAAAGGTCCCAAAACTTTCTCCTCGCATGGTACGCGTGGGACCCCTAACTGTTGAGCACTCTTTTCTTTTAATGCCTGGATCTCCCACAAATTTGCTGGGGAGAGATTTACTATGCAAATTACAAGCCACAATAATGTGTGCCCCAGATGGCTCCCTCTCTTTAGAAGTGCCTGAGGAAACCTTAAATTTACTCCCTGTATTTCTCTCAGAGAGCCAGGAGGCAAAGGAGCCTCCCACCTTTAAAATACCTACAGATATACCAGAGTCTCTTTGGGCCACATCTTCTACTGATGTAGGCTTACTTAAATCAGCTACTCCCGTGCAAATAAAAACTAAATCCAGCCCACCTCCTTGCATTCCTCAGTATCCTCTTTCCAAGGAGGCAATGGAGGGCATTACCCCAATAATAAATTCTTTAATTGACCAAGGAATAATTTTCCCTTGTAAATCTGAATACAACACGCCCATCCTCCCCGTTAAAAAACCAAAAAGGGGACCCGATGGAAAACACCTCTATAGATTCGTACAGGATTTGAGGGCTGTGAACAATCACGTTATAAAGAGACACTCCATAGTTCCCAATATCAATACTATTATTTCTTCTATTCCTAGCACAGCTACATACTTTACAGTAGTAGACTTGTGCTCAGCCTTTTTCTCTATACCCATACATGAGAACTCGAGGCATATTTTTGCTTTCACCTGGAATGGCATACAATATTCCTGGAGTCGGCTGCCCCAGGGTTATGTAGAAAGTCCGACCTTATTTGCACAAATTTTGGGACAAGATACAGATAATATAAAATTTAAAAACAGCAAATTAATAAAATATGTAGATGACCTACTCTTGGCTTCCGTGGATGCAGAAACATGTCAGGAAGATAGTAAACACCTTCTTTTGGAACTGCACAAAAGAGGTCATAAGATCTCAAAGGAAAAAGTTCAGTGGTGTCTCCCTAAAGTAGAATATTTGGGGTTCATTCTGACAGCTGGTGCACGCTCTATTTCTCCCAAGCGAATTGAGAATATTCAAAAATTGAGTGCTCCTACTACTAAAAAACAGTTAAGAGCAATTCTGGGAGCAACAGGGTTTTGCAGACAATGGATTCCTTGCTATGGGGAAATTACTAAACCTCTTATAGCACTAACAAGGGATGCAGTCCCTGAACCCCTCAAATTAGAGCCTGAACACATGTCAGCTCTATCAGAGCTAAAAAAGGCTATCTTATCTGCCCCTGCTCTAGGCATCCCAAATTACAACAAGCCATTCACTTTGTATGTACATGAGCGAAGAGGAGTAGCCTCAGGCGTTTTAACTCAGACTCTGGGGCCTTCTCAGCGTCCAGTTGCCTATTATTCAGCCCAGTTGGACCCAATAGCTTCAGGAGCACCACCATGCCTTAGAGGAGTGGCTGCTACTGCTTTACTAGTGACAAAAACCGTTGATCTAGTATTAGGATGCCCATTGACAATTATGTGTCCACATGAGGTAGAAGCATTATTGCTAAGACAGAGAACACAGGCATTTTCTGATCAGCGAATTACAAGGTATGAAATAACCTTGCTAAATAATGAAAATATTACTTTGAAACGCTGTTCAACGCTTAATCCTGCCACCTTGCTTCCAGACTTACCAACTTCAGGAGAACCATTACACAGTTGTGAAACACTAGTGTCCATGGCAGAAAAGCCTCGAGATGATCTCTTGGACACTCCCTTAAAGAACTCAGACCTGATCTTATTTACTGATGGTTCTTCTTTCATGAGGGATGGCATACGCTATAGTGGAGCTGCCGTAGTCTCAGAATTTGCCACTGAGTGGTCAGCCTCATTACCTTCTAACATTAGCGCTCAAGGAGCTGAGCTCATAGCTCTGAAACATGCCTGTATAATTGCCAAGGATAAAAAGGCAACAATTTATACGGATTCTAGATATGCTTTTGGCATTTGTCACTCAGTCGGGATGCTATGGCTCCAGAGAGGATTTTTAACCTCAGCTGGAAAATCCATAGCTAATGCTGAAATTATTAATGAAGTCCTTTCTGCTCTTCAGCTGCCTGAAGCCCTAGCTGTAGTTCATTGCTCAGCCCATACAGGTGGCACCGACCCTGTCTCTAGGGGAAATGACCGAGCAGATGCTGCTGCAAAGCTAGCAGCCATAGAAGGGCCTGAATTACTTCTAACATTAACAACTACTGATGACTCAAATTTATCACTTTCCTATGATGAGAAGGAAGTGGAAAAATGGAAACAGAAATTCAAAGCAAAACAGATCAATGGAGTCTGGGTGTCATCTGAAGGAAAACCCCTGCTCCCTAGAAGTTTCTATCACCAAATTTGCCAATCTGTTCATAATAATGGCCACTTTGGTACCCAGGGCATCGTGGACTCTGTTAAGAGAGTATGGATAGCCCCTGGTATAACTACCATAGCCTCTAAAGTGTGTTCATCCTGCTCTACCTGCCAGGCATATAACCAACATGCCTTTCGTGGTAAAGCCTTTGGTGGACGTCCTCTGGCTTACACACCTTTTGAGCACCTGCAGATAGATTTTATAACGATGCCAAAGGCTGGACAATATAAATTTTGTTTGGTCATAGTAGACCAACTGACCAGATGGCCGGAAGCATTTCCTACAGCCCGAGCCACAGCAGCTTTTGTTGCTAAGGTGCTTTTAAAAGAAATTATTCCTCGCTTTGGCCTACCAGCACGTATTGACTCCGATAGGGGGAGTCATTTTACTGATTCTGTTCTAAACCAGATATATTCTTGCTTGGGGATAACTCCCAAATTCCATGTTCCATATCATCCCCAGAGTTCAGGCCAAGTTGAGAGGATGAACAAAGAACTTAAAACTATGATTGGAAAATTATGCACTGAGACCCATTTAAAATGGCCTGAAATTCTCCCTCTGGCCCTATTTTATCTTAGAAGCAGGCCTAGAGGAGACTTACATATTTCACCATTTGAGATGCTTTTTGGACACCCGCCTATACAGGCTAAGCCTTTCTCCCCGGCTTATACATTGCTATTAGGGGGAGATACTACTATTGCTTCCTATATACAGGAATTACAGCACAAACTGCGTGAGCTACATGAATCCGGAGCTGCAGTACAAGCTGGACCACTAGACTTCTCACTTCACAACCTGAACCCAGGAGACAACGTGTATATAAAGAACTTCCAGCGTACAGGAGCAACCCAGCCTTCCTGGGAAGGACCATTCCAAATATTGTTAACTACTCCAACATCTATAAAGGTTGGAGAAAAGGACTCTTGGATTCACTGTTCTCATGTAAAGAGAGCATCTTCTGTTGAGACTGATTGACTGTATCCTATACATGCATTGGAGATAACTACCCATTGACAAGTGGAACTGTTTTATTCTGCTTTTGACACATTGAATTTCTAAATTTAATTTTTTTCCCTTTTTTCCTTTTTTCTCTTTTCCTTATTTTATTATTATTATTATTTTTACATTATTTTATTTTTTCCCTTTTTCTCATTTCTATGTACTTTAGGTACATATGATCAATATTAATTTTTATTCTACAATATTATTTTAAATATATACTTGCTGTTATTACTAATACGCACCCAAACAGCTTTAGACTATGGGAACCTGCCATTTATTGATAATTGTTGTGGGACTATGATTAGTGTTTGTGTCTGATTCTAGGAACGAGATCAAACAAGGAGCACAGAGATAACCTGGATAATGCCAAAAGAGCTCACAGGTCTAAAAATCAAAGACCAATCCAGGAAGACTTAATGCATTTCTAAGCCAATACTAAGGACTTGAACCTAGTGTGAGACTCGGGGTTGCGACACTTGACAGACGTTAAGATGTAGGCCTTCCCTGTATCCACACTCTTCGTGAAAATACCTACAGACAAGTACCTAAGGTTGGCTACCATCCTGGCTCCATCCATCCCTGAGAACGAAGGTAAAATCAGACGAGGGAATGACACTTCCCTAGATATAAAACAGAAATCTGGTCCTCTTTTTTCTCTCCTATAGTATGGCAACTTCCTGTAACCTTGGCTGCAAATGGGGAAGTAAAATTATGCTACATTCTGTCCTACAGACTTGTGGGATTAGAAATTACTTAACTGGACCCTAATAAAGGGGCCTGTGAGAAAAAAAAAATTTTTTTTTATTCTTGCTTTCTAAAATTTTGTATACATAGATTTTTTTTTTATTTTGATACTGATTTTGAATTCTTCTTTAATATATATATATATATAAAGGGTCTATATTTTTTTCCCTTAATTTTTTCCCCTTTTCTTCTTTTGATTTTGATTTTATTTTCATATTGTTTTGTTTTTATTTTGAATTAACTCACACACCCCCACAACTGAAACTTGAATCCTCAGCTGGACTCAGTGTTTTTTCAACACTTTCTTCAGGGGGGATTGTATTTCATCAAATCCAAGATTTAAATTTTGTTCGAGAAGAAGCTTGCTAACTAACTGAATCCAGAGAATGAACTGTTTGCAGAAAGATATCTAAACCTTTTCACTACAGGAAGATCCAGAATGAACCTTGGGGTGTGGTTGATTGAACATTTTTTGAATGTACACTCTTATGCCAAAGGGGACTGCCCCCTAATTGGCTTTTGTCAATGCGCCCAGCAAAACATTGGTTTGCTGTCTTTCTCTCTCGTCCATTTCCCATATTTACAGCTATTATAATTTTCCTCTTAGTGGAAAATTTTTTTGTATACACTTACAGTTAGAAATTTTTGGGGTACAGTATGCTTATGTTTAGTGATCAATTGGGGAGACTAGTCTCCCAATCATCATCAGGGGGGATTGTGAATTTTAAAAGTCTCCATCTTGGTCTAGCACCCAAAAATTGTGCACACCCACACTACACGGGCATGTGCTAGTCAATGACAAATCAGAAATAACTAACTGCCCACCTGGGCTGTCCTAAGCCAAGCTAGAGCCAACCATTGGATTTTGTGAGACACAGGAAGTGAGGTAGGGAACAGCCTCTAGAATTCGCTCACTTCCTGTGGGGAGAGGGAGACGCCAGTTGGTGTTAGGAAGAGTTGGTGTTAGGAGCTTGGAGAGGGAGGACGCCCGCAGACAGCTTTCCTTCAGATTGGTCACGTGAGTTAAGGACTGACTCTTTCCACCTGGGCCTTTGGGCCTAAAACTCCCTCTGCCTTGGTCAGAGGTTGAGTAGCCCCTTTCCCTTTTCTCTTCTCTCCTTCTCTCCCTCTCCTTTCCCTATTCCCAGTGTGATTAAACCTCCATAAACTCCATTCTGACTTGAGTGTTTCATTTTTAGGAATTTCATAAGTAAATTCCTTGGCGGCCATTGTTTAATATTACATAAATCCTGTAGCCACATTCTTAACCATTACAATATACAAACCTCTCCCATCTCCCCTAAATTTCCACCATTACAGTGTCTGAGGTCAAATTTAAACCCAGGACCTTCCATCTCTAGGCCTGGCTCTCTATCCACTGAGCCACCTAACTGCCCACCATTAACATGCTTTTTCAAGGAAAGTTTTGGTATTAGTCAACTAGTATTTGGTCCCATTGTGCATCTAAATTCTGGCTGACAGACAAATAATAAATCCATTAAAAAAAGGTCTAACTGGCCTTCTTGTCCCCAAGCTTCCTTGTTTTACTGTTTTCCCTATTAATCGGCTTTTGTTCCTGTTTGTAAGGAAGGTGAAGAATCTTTCATCATTCTTATCAAATGCTTTGCATTTTTCACTAAAAATAAACACTAAAACCACTGCTTTTACACGTAAGCAGAGAGGAAAAACTATGCAGCAAGTTACTAGAATTTGTAGACTCTCAAGGGAAAAAAAGTTTATTTGTCTATTCCTGTCATTCTATTCATTTGTCTAACTGACACAAGCGGAGAACATGTTATTTTAAAAACAAATGACTCCTACAAATCAATGAACACGTAGCTCTTATGGATCAGATTACAGGTCCACATTTATGAACCTGTTAGAGATTATAGGGTGTCAGGCAGGTAGGTGAGCCGTTTCCAAATTGTAATCACTGGCAAAGTTGTAATAAACACTCTTGTATTTTTACAACCGCCTCAGATGCACTCCGATATCTGCATTATCTGTCAGGGCTCCCTTTCCTTAGCCTTTATACTTAAACCCACGCACACACACATACACCCCCCCCCATTTTAATATTTACTTAATTTAAATTTTAAAATGCTCCAATCACACACCATTCAAATGCACCCTGTTATCTCTGTTTCATCATTTCCAAGAGAGCTGGTTTAAAAAAAATTATTTAACAACTGTTTTTGTGTATTTATTTGGTAAATCATCCTTTAAAAAAATCTTAAGACATCATATTTGACCATAATTTGAAACCTAAGCAACAATTTAACTTGAATTTCATGAGACAGCGAATTTGGAAACTCACAATGGAAGTGACTCTTCAGGTCCTACTTGTGAAAACACATTTTCATTAAGAGCACAATTAAACAAGCGGGTGTCTATATGAAGTAATAGTATCTGGACACAATAGAATTTAGGCTAAAATTTGTCAACCCCATTGAGAATTCAGGTATAAGTCTAATTCTTAATACAACATAATCCTCTTAGACTTAACTCAAAGGTTGTCTTTAAAGCAAACCCATAAAATTTCTGGTCCTTGACAGCTCAGAACACAATGGGGTTACATACAGCATGTGACTAACAAACTCTTTAAGACCAAAGGGAAAGCTCAGCAGGGTCTTAAGAGTAATCAGGCCTTCACATCCCAGGAAGTGAATGATAAAACCAATAGGTACACTGTCAGATGCCCCCAGCAGTGTTGAGACTGTGTGGAAGCTAATCAGTGATTTCCTGATTCTGACTGGTTTCTAGTGACTCTAACTGGGCAGAAGATACAGGTGGAGGAGTTGTTTTAGCTAATCAGTTTTGATTGGGGAATAAAAACTTCACTAAAAGCCCGCATCACCTGTAAAACTTTATGAAGTAACTATATGGAAAGTTATTAAGATTCCCAGATTCGATTTGTCAGTATTTCAGGAAATATTAAACTTATTAACCATCTTTTTGCTAAGAAGACACATTCAGCAACTGTTCCTAAAACTCAGTAGCCTCAGATATTGGGCAGCTTTTTTTTAAAGGAGAAAACCACAAAAGACCCTATGATTAACTTCCAGTGTGTTCAGTTATCACAACTGAAATGCAATAGGTTCACAGGCCACAGAAGACAAACACCTGTTTGGCAGAAGGGCACTGAAGCAAATAGTATAAAGACAAGAAGTCTGGGTGCCTCAAGTTCTGAAGCCCCCCTCCTCCCTGAGGCACTCGGTCCATACCCACCTTATTGATTTTTTCTTTGGGATGTGTCAGCAGTGCTGGAAAGTGTGACAGAGCATCACAGTTCAGCACGACCTGCGTCTGCTCATCGGTGCCAGTGACGATGTTGCCGACAGCTCGGAGCGCGGCTGTCTGAAAGACAGAGACGCACACTAAACTCTCTTGCAATTAAAACACAATTACATGTGAATAGCTCCAAAGATCAAATAACAGGAGCATAGAGGATCTAATAGAACAGATGGAAAGGAACCTTGGAGGGGAATGCTGGGAAACAGGTTTCCCATTTTTCCTTTATTTCTAGTCTGATATATTTTGCTGTTAAAAGTATCTATTGGCATGACAGAGAATTCCAATCTTTACTTATATCAAATTTTTCCAGTGCAATATTTAGTAAAATTTTGACTAATCAAAATATTTAGGAAAGGCATTCTGTTCACCAATTTCTTGTTTTAAGAGTTCAACATCTGCCATCAAATTTGTTTTGAAATGGATTTCTAAAATGTAATACTCCTAGCTTTTGTACACTACATATGGAAAGCATAAGAGAATTGATTCCGGAACATTCCTTCAAGCCTTGCTTTGTATTCATAAATCCTTTCAAACCAAAGCAGAATACACTTCATAGAACCCCTAGTTAATGAGGGAATCCTGTTAATTGGTACTGGATACTCACTCAATTGGTTAACCTAGCTAAAAGACATTTGTTTTATGGTCTAGTTTGTAAGGTTCCAAGAGAAGGTAATTCTGCAACATTTTGCTTGTTCAGTAATTTCCAAAACTCTAGAGTATCCTTAATTGGACCCTCAAACTGTTCTAAGAAACTCTTTACTCTCATATTAAAAAAGAGTGTGTGAATTATGCTCTGCAAACAGTTCTATTTTGGTGCTCCCTGTTTATTGTTTTAGTCAATCCTGTTTACATTTGGATTAAAAAAAAAAACAAACCCCAACAAAAAAACCTTTTAAAGCCCAGAGAATAGACACTGTAGTTCTGAATTACACAACATAACCTTTATGATAACAATGATGTATCTATGTTCAAGTAATAGAAATTCCTTTTTTATTCTATATCAACTGATTGCTCATCAATAATTAGTAGTCACAAATTACTAAATGAAACAGAAATCTTCCAAGCTGAGTTTAAGTTTTCCAATCTTTCACCTCATAATTCCTATCATATGGATCACAAAGAATTTGTAAAAGCCAAAACTCCAAAGCCTTGATGCACTTCTGGCAGACAGCGCCCCCTGACTGCAAGTACCCTCTGCCAAGAGAGCCAGCTGGCTGCACACAATGAATGCTCCCTGCCCTCCTTCTAGGCCAACTCTCCTTGCTAGCTTCCTGGTTATCACTTGCTTCCAGCTCCCTTCTCTCTCCTCCCACTTACCTCTTAGCTTCATGACCACTACCATCTCCTAATTGGTCTCCCAGCCTCATCTTCCCCCCTCCTAGCTCATCATCCTGGGCATCTTGCTGCCAAAATGATGCTCCATTAAGAGCAGATCTAAGCATGCCACTCCTCTACAGACCAGTGGCCCTTGGTGTCTCCTGCATGAAATATCAACAGCTATCTAACGGGAAATCCCTTCACAATGTGGTCACAACCGAACTGCCCAGCCTCTCTGGAGGCCACCCCATGCCAAACTGCTTGCCCTCATGTTCCTCACACCCACAAGGCCCCATCTCCTGTTGAAGACTCTGCAGTGGCCATTCCACATGCCTAGGATGAACTGCAGGTTCAGGTCTCTTTGTAGAAGCTCTTACTTCCCTCAGGATGAAAAGAAACCTTTCTTGAGCCAGCCCAAGTCCTCTGCAGTGGCTGGTATGTGTGCCTGTCCCCACAGTGCTCCCCCTCCAGGAGGAGTGAGGACCCCAGTCTCCCCGTGAAGAAGACCCTCTTGTGTTCTTGGAGGTGGCGGCAGCAGCAACAAGGGCTCTGGGGAGCCCGAGATGCCAAGTGCCCTCTGGCTTACTGATCAAACTCACCTGCACCTTCACCTCCTGGTGGCTGAGCAGAGGGACCAGATGAGGGACGATGCCTGAATCGATGACCATCTGGATTTGCTCGTTGCCGGCATCAGTCAGATAGGAGAGGGCCCAGACGGTGTCTACCAGGATCTACAACAAAGAACACCAGACACTTCAGTGGCAACTCCTGGAGACCCTCATCTCCTCCCACCCCATGTGGGAATGGTTCTTGGCCCCTCTTCCTCTCCTAAGGCTCCCCAGGAGGCTTCTGGTAGAGTAGAGGCAACCCCAGCTCCCCAGAAGGGTGGCCTGGCCACCCTGTCTGGGCTGCTGTCTACAAGGTGGCCACTGCCTCCCAGAAAGGCATCTTTTTGGGGGAGCAGTCTGCACTGGTGGAAAGAGAGACTGCCACATCCTGGCAAGAGTCCTGCTGTGATGCCCCACAGACTTCTCTTTAATGACAGCTCTTGTCCCCACACACTTGCTTAGTGTAGAATTACATCATCCAGAGCATCTCCACTTTGGAAAGTGTCCAACAGGAACCAGTTGCTTGGGCTTTAGAACCAGTGCTGGACTTTTGGGGTCCGCTTTCTCCCCCAAGTTCTTATCTAATCTCACAATTTCTGGCAAGTGCAGCAGTAGTCTGGAGGGGCTCAGTTATCTTGAGTTAGGAAGGTTGGATACCTTATTTTTCTTTCTTTCTCTTTACTAATACAGCTATAAATCTAGGGATAAGCCTACCTGACTAATTTTTATTTATAACAATAATGTGTCCACTGTTCTCTCCCTCAATTTCCACCTGAATAGTTGGTAGTTTATTACAACACAAAGAAAATATCTGTACATTTTTGGTAGCACAATCAGACTGTGGGCCTTCCACAGAAGGAACATCTTTGTGGAGCTGTTCCACATTTCCTTTTCCCAACTTTCTGGGGGTTGTTAGTCAGCCTGAGGATCACCCTTCTTCTCCGGATCAGAACACTCTTGGCCAGGGGGTCAGGGGACCAGGATATACTCTAGTGGAGTTGGGCCTGATGCTGAGGCCATCTGACTCTTGAGAAGAGGCTGTTCTCCCCGGCAGAGCCATCCTGGGACGTCCAAAGATCACACTTCACAGAAGAGAGTAGGTGGGAAACATGACTGTTCCCCATCCCTTTAAAAAAAAATCCTTTCCATATGCCTTAGAGTTGATACTGAGAAGAGCAGCTAGTGGTTCAATAGATTGAGAGTCAGGCCTAGAGATGGAAGGTCCTGGGTTCAAATGTGACCTCGGTCAAGTCACTTAATCCCATTGCCTAGCTCTTGTCATCATTTTTTTTGCCTGGAAACTAATCCTTAGTATTGATGGAAGGGAAGGAGTCAAAAAGAAAAAAGAATTCTTGCTCTCCATCCATGGAGCTACCTAGTTGCCCCTCCCCATCACTTCAAAGTGCCTGGCACAAAACAAGTGCTATATAAATGCTAATTCACTTCTCAATGCTGAAGGGTGGGAGCAGGTCCAAAGTATATCTGGATGGATGGATGTATCTAATAAAGGCAAGCCAGTGGCCCTAGTTATTAGGAGCAAGCACAGCATGGTTTGAGCAAAGCAAGGATGCATGTGTGCACGGTCAATCTCATCTGAGCACTTTCTCTAATAACCACTGTCCAGAAGGCTTTTCCCAGCATCAGATTGTACCCTCTCTCTTGAAATTGAAAACCCCCAAGTTTTATATCAGGACAATATGGGGATCCATCAGCTTGGGAGTACTATAAATTGACAAAGTTCTTCTACATCAACAATACATTCTTTTAAATAATGTCTCTCTCTAGAAATGAATATTCTGCATTTTTTAGATTATTTTACTTTAAAGTATTATTTGTATATCTTTTGTATTCTTAATAACTCCCAAATAATGGGCAAAAAATTTTATGAATGCTTGACAAAAATGCTACAAAATTATGGTTATCACCTGTATCTAAAAAGATTCTAGAAATATTTAAGAATAATAATCTTCATTCATTCTAATTCAAGGAGATTATAAGCAAAAGGCAACTAAGGAAAAAACTTGAATTAAATGACCAAAAAACAAGTGTTACTCATCATTATTTCTCTGGAAAATTTCCAAGGTTACAAGTATTCAAGGTAGAAGGAAAAAAATATTGGCATCAAATGTTAGCATTCCAATGTGTGCTTGTGCCATGACTATATGCAGAACCATATGGACCCATAGGTATCAGCTTCAACTTGCAAATGACTGAGATCTTCTCACCCTACACATCAACATATTCCCAAAATAGTTCACCTAAGGCAAATAACTTTGCTGAGCCAGGTAATATGTGAACACTAAGCAATTAAAATTTTAATTAATTTCCCTCCATTTATTGTTGTTTTTTTAACTTATTTTTTCAATTATATGTAAAAACATTTTTTTTAATAATTGTTTTCTGACATTTTACAATTCAGAGCCTCTCCCTCCCTCCCCTGCTGACAAGGTGGTGAATATTCTTGATGTTATACCAGTGCTTTCATGTAATACATATTTCCATATTCCTCATGCCATGACAGAAGATATATCATATATACAATAAAAAATAATGAAGGAAATAAAGTAAAAGATGGTGTGCTTTGATCTATAATCAAGGCTCCAGTGGTTCCTTTTTTATCATGAGTCCCTTGGGGCTATCTTGGAAATTTGCTTTTTATATCATGGTTTAGTCCTTTACAGTTGATCATCATACAGTATTTCTGTTACTATATACATTGTTGCCCTGGTTCTGGCCACTTCACTTTCATCAATTCATGTAATTCTTTCCAGTTTTTCTGAACTCACTCTGATCATTTCTTTTGGTGCAGTTCCATTACAACCAGATTCAACTTGTTCAGCCTTTCTCCAGTTGATGGATATCTCCTCAGTTTCCAGTTCTTGGCCTCTACAAAAAGAGCTGCTAAAAATATTTTTGTACAGGTAGATCCTTTTCTATTATCTCTGATTCCTTTAAGAAACAGACTCAGTAGTGTTATTTCTGGGTCAAAGGCTATGCATAGTTTGATGACCCTTTGGTTCTGGTTCCACATTGCTTTCCAGAATGGTTGTAGCAGTTCCATTCCACTTCTTGTGCATTCTTAAATGTGTCTTAACATGAGTTCAGGCTGAGTCAGAAGCTTTACATTGATCATCTATCTCAAAAAAAAAAAATTGGAGAAAAGGAAAGAGGAACACTTTGTATACCAATGAAAAACATGGACACTTTTCAAATTATTGCCTCTTAAATACTTAGTATGGAAAAGGTTTCCATAAGAAAGTAAACTCAAAGAAGCTGAGATTCACTTATACAAAAGTATAGCATGAAAAATACCAGAGAAGCCAAGTTCATTTTCACCAATTTCTTTTTTCTTCACTACTGAAAAAATAAAAACAAAAAAACAGATCCAAAGGCTTTTCTCAAGAGTAGGTTCTAATTGTCTGTGACATTTCCTAACGCCAACCATGCCATCACTCATGGTCTCTTCTCCCCTGGCTTCCATCACATAGTCAACTCTTTATATTCCATCAGTTTCGAGATTCCTCAAGGTTCTTCTCTTCCTAGGTTACTCTGTTAACTCCAAATCCACATTCCAACTTTTCCTCTGTATTTAGGGTCTGGAACTGCCTTTTTTTTTTTTAAGTTTCCCCTTTTCTTTGGATCCAACAACTTGTGGGCTACTTACCAAACCTTGTACATTTTATCTCTGCAGTCAGTCTCTCATCTTCTTCTTTGGTTCAGGCCTTCTCAAGTAGACTCCTGGTCTTCTTACCACCAGTCTAGTATGCTCTAGAATCCTCTTTATATAATCAGACAGAGGCAGGGGGTGGAAGGGGAGTGAAGAAAACCTAGTTCAAGTCCTGCTTCTGATTCACTGTTGAGTCCAATAATTGGATGACTGACCCAGGGCAAGGTGACTTAAGTTCTCACTACCCCAATCAACTCTCTAAGACTCCAAACTGCAGAGTTCACTAAATGTTTTGGCAGGCAGAATTTCCTAAATGGAAGCTGCTTCTGCCAACTCACAGGCTGAATTCTAAAACCCATATTCCCTGACCAAGTTACTTTTATCAGTGGTCCCTCATTATCTACTAAAATATTAACTCCTAGATTCTTTGATCTAAAATCTGACTCAAACTTACCTTTTACCTGCTATCTCATTATCCACTCTCATCAGCTCCTCTGTACCAAATTCTAGTGTCCTGCTCTTATCTACTCATGTTACTCTTTCCATCTCAGCTGGTCCAATGCTTATTTTACTCTTCCTTATATATTTGTATTCTTCAGAACAATCTTTAAATGTCTCAGATGTAGCACAGTAACTAGTTGAATATGCAAAGATATTAAGAACAGTCTCTGTCCTAAAAGTTGTGGAACTTAAATTTTTTTAAAGCATAGTTTGTCTAATGAAGAACTTCTGAGATCATTCAATTTATTGATGCAGTCTACTATGAAGTTCCAAGATCCATGGAAAGATCATGAACATGAAAACATCATACCAGAACCATATCAGTGTACAATTCAATGCTTTTTACATAAAGGCTGTTTATATTAATAAATGTTTATTGAACTTTTAACAAGTAGGTCTGGTTCTAGGGGAAAAAAATCAGCAAAATTCTGCATATTCCCATGGTTTTCAAGGAGACATTCAATGCTTAGAGGCAAATAATTTTTTTAAACCTGAGTACTCCAAGATTAAATAAATAAATAAAAATTGAAAAAAATTAAAAATTAAATACTATGAATACTCTGAAGAGCTGATAACTTAAAAAAGACCTATCTTTGAAAACAGGCATGTATTCACATGCTAAAAAAGAAACATGAGCGTTATATGAGAGGTTAGCACTCCCTGTGATAAGGATGGAAGAGGTTCTAGTGGCCTTTACAACATACATATGGTTAAGGCACTGTCACCTATTCTGTGGCATCTATGTTTTTTTAAATTTCAAGAATTCAGTTTATTTCTGGACCACTTCCCTTAAATAAGTTCCTTCTTGTAATCAAAACTTTAAATTTGAATACAAAAGAGAATGTCCTTAAGGAGGTTTTGGCACCCCTTAGAGAAACAACAATTTTATCAATATAAGAGTTAAGTCTGCTTATCACCCTTATACCATTTCTAAGGACGGCCTTAGATTTTGTTCTTCCTGCTTTCCTAAAAGAATAAGTCTGGAAAGGAGCTTAAACTGGAGAAATATTTTTTAACATATCTAGAGAAACTAAAATGGAGTCTTTTAATGTGCATCTATAGCTAATAGAAAGAGCACTTTGAATGAGAATCAGAAAATCTGGCTTGTTACCAGATCTGCTAATTACCCGTGTAATCATAAACTATTTAACTTCCCTGTGCCTCAGTTTTCTCTTCTATAAAATAGGGATAATATTACCTTTCCTACTTAATGCATACAGTTGTAGTAAGGATACCATGTGTAAACTGTTTTATAAATCTTAAAGTATATAAACTATGAGTAAAGAGGAAAATTATTTTAACCTAAAAAAAAGAAAAAGAAAAAGAAACATGAAATAAGGAAATTCCTACGTCCAGACCCAATCGGTATTTCTGCTTTGGCCAAGATATCACTCACTACTACCTTGAGCTATATTACAGGAAGTCCCAAGGCACTATGCCTCCCTGAGTTGAACTTTTCAAATCTTCATCAAATTCGTCCTGTAGTAAGGTAGAAAGAATTGGGGGTAAATACTTACTAATGCTCCCTGCTTCTCTGGGAATGAACAAAATGGACAATGCACACACTACAACCTTAGCTTTGTAAAATAAAATATTTTTGGGACCACTACCAAAAGGCTTGTGTCCCTGTGCAATCTGAGCAGCCCTGAACATAGATAATAATACAATTTTACTCACATTTACATCTGTGTGATGAATTAAAACACAAAGGGCTGGAAGAATCTGAGGAAAAAAATAAAAATTGTAAATGAATTTATGTTCAACCATTTCTAGTTTGATTTTAAAAGGGGGATTGAAAATATTTACCTCCTGAATGGTTTCCATGGGTGGTGGTGGATCTTTGTGGCGACATAAGTTGACCATAACCCAAGTAACATTCCTCAAAAATGTTATGGGGATGGACGGACTGATGAAGGAGAGTAAAGGCTTCACAACCCCAAGGCTTATGACATAGTCTCTACACTGGGGCCCGTCACCTGTGGGATCAATTTTTTTCCAACAGGTTAATATCATCTCTATGACAGGCAATACACAAGAGCAAGCTTCACACTCATGTCTTTGAATTCCCTTTTTCCTTGAGATTTCTTAGCCTCCCCAGACAGAATCATATCAGGTAACAAGAAGACAATGGAATTAGGAATGTTTCTTAGAGGGAAGGAAAGCAACTCAAGACTACTATCCCAGATATTCAGCAGCTCTCTGCTTATGACATCTTGGTCACTCAAATGTGAAAAAGTACATCTTTTACTCAGAACCAGAATAAGCCCCAGTTTCTTCTGCTCTCTTTCATTAGTAAAGGAATTTGTGAAAAGTAGAGAAAATAAGCTATAATCTTAGAAAAGAGAAAGCATTTCAAATATTTTATGATGTGAATGATCTAACATTACAAAGTATTAATAATTTCCAAGAAATATCTTATAATAATCTTAAAACGTTTCAAAACTGAGTTTGTGCTGCATTTTCTAGGTGTCAATAGTAGACCATTTATGAAGAGGGGTTTAATTTCAAAGTTTACTGTTTCTAGGAACAAGTAATAAAATGCACCTCTGTGCCCCAAATGATTCTGGCTATGGATTTCATTGTTTTCTTTTAGTCTATTTCAGTTGTCTCAAAGTTGCAGGAACTCCCTCTTCCACAACAGTGATGAAAAGCCATCTGTAACTTCTCATTTGTTGTAGAATTTGTCTGTTCTCCCATAAATTCTTTACATGAAGGTCTTCCCCTTTACAGGTAACAAAGCAGCAGTGCGCTGTTCATTTATTCTCTGTGCATGGCTCATCCCCCTCCCCCTTTTTTACATCACACATTGCCTAAATACAAGATTTCTTGAATGAAGTCATCATCACAACTATGTTCTTGGCCTGTTTAGGCCTACTGTGTGTGTTTCTCTCCATCATACATGTGATTCTTCAGAATCTCATCCTGTTCCATGAGAAGCTACACGGTAGCAATGAATGAATATTGGTGCTAGGATGACAGAGGTTTCAGTAATGGTACAGTCGTGTAATAGATAAAAGGGCCTTACTATTGTCTAAACAGGATCTAGATTGCTATATTCCTTCCTTTAAATACTGGGTCCAATTTCAGGGCCCATTCAAGATATATTCTAGCAAAAGCAAACAAAAGATGTCTCAATAGTTGAAATATGTCACCCAAAGAGCACTTATTGGTATGTATTGAGATAGTACTTGATGTAAAGACAGAAATGCTATAGTTGGACCAAATCAAGGATTAAAAAAAACATATATATATCTATATATATATATCTATATATATATAGATATATATATAGATAGATATATATATTCATTTAAAGATCATGTACTAATAGAGAACATTTTTGTAAGGCTTATTGTGTAACAGGCTCTGTGCTAAGGGCTTTGTAATTATGATCTCATTTGATCCTCACAACAACTCTGAGAGGTAGGTGCTACTATTATTCTCATTTTATGAAATTGAGGCAAACAAAGGCTAAGCAACTTGGCCAGAATGAGACTGCTATTAAAAGTGTCTGAGGCCTGGATTTGAATTGATACTCTATGCACTGCAACACAGCTGTCTATACAAACCATAATGTTTTATATAATATATACACATATTAGAAAATATGCAAAAGTAAATGTGAATGCATAAAGATGGAATAAACAGCATTTAAATGTTTTATTAAGGGCATAAACCCATTATTATAAAATAACCCAATAATGATATTTTTAGAAAGGGAATGTGACTGAATGCTTTATTAATTTTATTTTTTTTTTAATTCCTCTTACTATTCTGGGTGACATTTGGGAAGGGCTTGTAAATAATTGCAAACAGGGATTCATTTAATTTTGTTCAACACAGTCAAGTGGATATGACTCCTCTTTTTCAAAGATAATTTTTATAAAATATGAAATGACCCACAATTCTGGAATCAAGTAATGGTCATAATAATAAATAAAACAGCATTTAAGCAGGTTTTTGCTTTCAGTAGATATTTGCAATACAGAAAACAAATAAACAAGTAGAAATTTACTATTTCTTTTTTTTTTTTCAACTTAGCTTAAAATCTTCCATGTAAATCCATTTCTCTTTTTACGTGATTCTTATGAATGGATGGCATCAAACCTTAATTTTTATTCATGTTTGGATCTTTTAGTTGTTTTGGCTGTACCACTGTGTACAGGAAGGGAAGTAATATATTTTACTGATAGAAAGAAGTTTGAGGCCAGCATGTAAAGCAAGGGTTTTAAAAACCCAACAAAGGAATTATATTTCACGCGAAAGTCAATAGGGAGCCACTAATTTTTCAGTAGGGAATGATTTAGTTAAATTTATGCTGTAGACACTTTGGTAAGTAGTAGGTGGATTGGAGAAGGAAGAGCCTCGAGTTAGGTAACTAACTAGGAAACACTGATATAGTTCGGTAATGAGATGACAAAGGCCTAAACTAACATAATTAGATTCATTAGTAGAATCAGACCTGGAGGAGAGATATTGGGGAAGCAGAGATAAAGATTTGACAAATGTTTTGATGGGTGAGGTGAATATGACACTAGATTGTGAACCTAGGGGATTGGAAGAATAAAGGGGTCCTCAAGAGAACCAAAAGTTTATTGGATGGGGTGGGTGGATAATGCTGTGCATTTTCTCAATAGGCCTACAGAGCAGCAAAATTAGAGAAGATGGAATGGGAGTGGGTGATGGGTAGCCATAATTTTTTTGGAAATATATGGAACCAGAGTTATATTTCCTATTTGTGGTAGTATGTCTGGTAACTGAATAGAGGCTTGGGGTGGGGGGTAAAGAATGTAAGATATTTATGAGTCACCCCAGAAGTCTCAATTTGCCACCGATTTATTTTTTGGATCTCTGTCAGATTGCAGTTCTAACATGCATCTAGAGTACACTACATATTCTACTATCTCCTATTCCGACACAAACGCCTCTAGGGTTTGTGAGTCCTTTTGGGGTGTCCTTTGTCTTTGTAAATGTTGGACATTTCACTCCACCCCCAGACTAAGCCCAAGCTTGGGGCAATGACAAACAGGGAACAAAAACATCCAGTAGATTGGCAGTGACCATCACCTGATAGTGCCTAAGAGAGCCAGCTAAAAGGCTCTCTACCTTTGCCATGGAGATGGGGTACACTGTACGCTCTCTCTCCTGAATTCATCAATGTGTTTTTCAATTGAATAAAGAGTTCAACCTCCTTTCAGGGATCTTCCCATTTACACTACTGTCACCATGGGGCAGATCACTGTCTTGGTTCTAGTCACTGCACCCAAATCTTTCCACAGTTCTCTGGATTCTTTAGTTCTCATGTTGTACTGCACAGTAACCACCATGGTTTCTTGGCAGCTGCTTCATCCTCTCTTCTTTGCTACCACAAAGAATGCTGCTGTGACTTCTGTGGTGTGTACCGGACTTCTTTCCATTTTTGATGTCCTTTGAATGTATGCCCAAGAATGGGATTACAGGCAGAGGATCACATTTAGAGCTAAAAGAGACTTTTAAGATCATCTACTCCAACGTCCTTATTTGATAGACAAGGAAAATGAGGCTCAAAAGGCCAAATGACCTCCTCAAGATCCCAACTGGGAGGATAATCCAGCCACCCTATGATTCTATGTTTGCCTAATGAGATATGAGATCAGAAACTAAACAGCAGGGGCAGTGAGGTAGCACAGTGGAAAAGACACCAGGTTTAGTGTCTGGCCTTAAGACACTTTCTAGCTGTGTGATCCCGAGCAAGTCACTTAAGTCCCAATGCCTAGCCTTTACTGCTCTTCTGCCTTAGAACCATATACAATACTGATTCTAAGAAAGAAGGTATGGCTTTAAAAAAAAAAGGAAAAGAAAAAATTACACAGCACATTCATCTCACATAAAGTTAAGAAAACATGCTATTTTTTTGAATCTAATAAATAGTAACTCAGATAAGCCAGGAGTCATAGAGTGTTTTGGAAAAGGCCTGTCACAGTAATTTGTGAGAAATGGAACAAAAGACAATGACTTTAAGACTATTTCACTATTCTAATGAACTAACCAACTTCTGATGTGGTTATTTCCTCTAGTAACTCACTGAGGCCTGCCCAGTCCAGAGTGACATTGGCCCAGATCTTCCCAACATGACATGGATAACAAAGGAATGTATGGATGGTTCCCTGGTTAGTTATTATTCCTGCCAATTCATCTTCTCTCTGATGGCATCTTCTATACAGCTTCTTTGTGGCTTTCCTTATCCTTTGGGTGACCCGCCAGCAGTGTTTTGTGACTCAGATTCATATGATCCTGGGAAAATATTCTACATATTAAGATGTACTTCTGTGTCATGGAGAAGCTCAGGGTCATTAAAAGAACTATGGATGTTCCCAAGGGCCACAGGAGCTGTTCTCTTCTTCAATTCTGGGCCTGATCCATTTGCAATATCAGAAAGCATTCTTCTTTCTTGATTTTTCTCATGTGAATAGTCTGGCTATGTTTGTAAGTGATCATGAATCTTGTCTGGGGTTCTGCAATGTTCCAGGGATTGAAAGAATCAGCACAATGCCCCTCACAACAGGACTTTTCTCAAACACTTCACTATCTATTAAGAATTAGCTCTTAAATTTACAGTTCAGCCCACCTCTCCTTTTTGATGCTGGCAAACATCCTGGGTAAGCACGACTTCCTATTTTATTCTTCACATGATACAAAGGACCAAAGGGTCAAACAAAATTTAATTTTCTTTTTTTTAGGGAAAGAACTCTTTATTTAAAAATTAAAAATTTTTTTATTTAATTAAATTTGAGCATTTTCCCAGGATTACAAAAATTATATCCGCCCCCCCCCCCCCCCCCCAAGCCGACACACAATTCCACTGGGTTTTACATGTGTCTTTGGTCAAGACCTATTTCCATATTGATATTTGCACTATGGTGATCATAAAATTTTAATTTTCCATATATACCCAGAAGATATCTTGCTCTCTCAAGTCTATAAAAGATGGTGCCGACTCAGTAGATAGTAGGCAAGATTTGGAAGCAGAAAGACTGAAGTCCAAATCCTGCCTCAGAAGTCCACTCACAGAAGGATCCTGGGGAGATGACCCAATTCCTTTAGGTATTGGCTCCCCGGCCTGTTAAAATGAGTCCATTTAACTCTTCTTGGCTCTCAATCTCTCCTTTTCCTCACCAATAAGCACAAGCATCATATGATCTCCTATTTTCTGGATTGTTAGGAGAACACATGATGGCAGAGATCTGTCTAGTCTTCTGTGGAAAATCACATGGGAGAGTCTATTGGGAGCCCCATTTGGTACTTCAGCAAGGCCCCTTTCCATGCACAGAGAGCTGACTATCTTATCAATTTTCTTTGAATGAGGGGAAAAGTCTGAAACTTTGCCAAAGCTCTTCAGTATTTTCCTCTTTCAGATGCCTTAAAGGAATGGATCACCTATTCTTTCCAGCATGACCTGTTTCCTCCCTGTACAACTTAAGTAGGATTGATATTTTTCCAACCTTTTTTTGTAGATGTGCTGTGACATGAATAGTCCAAATGTTTAAAGCAAGTTTCTCTGAGAAAGACCTCATTTCTCAGATAAGAGAAATATAAAGGACTGAGTCAAATATATAAGAACCCAAGTCATTTCTCAATTGATAAATGGTCAAAGGATATGAACAGGCAGTTTTCAGAAGAAATCAAAGCTATCTATAGTCATGAAATACTGCTATTAAATTGCTATTTTAAATTTCTATTTGCTACGCAAATTAGAATTCTGGGATAGCACTTCACACCCATCAGATTGGCTAACATGCCAAAAAAGGAAAATGATAAATGTTGGAGATGTGGAAAAATTGGCTACCCTATCATTTTGATGGTGAAGAGAATGTTATTAAAACTGTTACATATATAAAAAATGTTAGGAAAATCTTTAAAGATATATGATAAACATATAATTATAAATGTATTTTATATTTATTTCTATTTCTATCTTAGTTTCATTTCTAAGGCAGAGGAACAGTGAGGGCTAGGCAATGGGGGTTAGGTGATTTGCCTAGGGTCACCCAGCTAGGAACTGTCTGAATCCAAATTTGAACCCAGGACCTCCTGCAGACCTGGCACTTTATCTACTGAGCCCCTTAGCAGCTCCTACAGATATTTTCCATCTTTCATCTGTTCAAGTGGGTATGAGAGGATCAAATAACATGATGTAATCAAGAGCCCTTCACAAACCTGAAGGACTCAGTAAATGGAGTTTTTTTGCCCTCTGCTTCCTTGAGACTCTTCTGGAGCCTTCCTTGAAGCAGTTTTTCCTTTCACTGCTCCCCAAAGGCAATGATGACTACAATGGTCCGTTTCCTTCTCAGTAGTACCTTACAAACAAGGAGACACTATAATTTGGTGGCACTCTTGGCCTTTCTCTCTGGGCTTTTGTACCCACTGTTAGAGCCAGTGCAGAGATCCTTCCCCTTCTCTGTGTCTTCGCCTTGTTTCCATTCTCTCCTCAAGGACCCCAGAGACACTCAAGCCCATCTTCTCTGAGGCTCTTCACATCCCAGGGCCCCCAAGTGTCCCAACATAGAGGCGAGTCTGAGGCTCTGCTGTAGAGCGGGCATTTTCCTCTCTGAGAGATGGAAAGATGTCTTGAAGAACTGATGGTGTGTCCCCCGAACCCCTTTGCCCCTTGCATCCACGCTTCCCAAGTCTTTTCCTGAAGAAGGTATTCTGGGCCTAGAGTGTGAGGCTTCCTAAGGGCTGAGAGCCTTTGCCCAGCCAGGCGCCAGATCTGTGCTGAGCAACGTGACACCAAGATTGAACCAAATAGCTCCTGGACCTTTCCAGAACCACTTTTGAAAACAAAACGTCCTTGCCCCAGCACCATAGCCCCCAAGGAGCTCCACACAATTTCTCCACCTCTTCTTTCTCTGCAATGGAGAATGAAGGGGGCGAAAGGCACTTTTTTGTGTGTGTGTGGCAGCATTTCTGGGAAATATTTATCAGTATAATAAAAGATCCCCAAATGTCTCTCAAACAAGGTTTCCTGTGACCTGTGAGGTAGCTTGGAGGTGCCACTGCACCCAAGGTACTGGTCTTTGAATTCCTTTCCCTTCCCCCTTCCCTGCTTTGGATGGATGACAAAATCAATGTGTAACTTAAATGCTTGAACAAGGAGGGACTATGAGCCATCGTTCCACCTTGCTCTGATTTTCTTCTGTCATTTGGTTTTGTTTATAGGAAGAATGTGAGATGGACAGGAGTCAGTCCCTCCAGCGCTATGTCCATGATCTTGGACGGGAATCCTACATTTGCAGCACAAACAACTAAATGATTACAGGCAAATCAAAACCCTATCCCTTTCCTGCCACTTTTATTGTAAAGCATTTTGTATTTTTTGTCTCAGGGCTTGCTGTGTCTGTCTCTACTCACCTCGGCTGGTCCTCAGAAAGCAGACAATCGACATGCTGCCAGAAAAATATGTAAAATCAGGTTCTAAAATTACCTCAGGCCTTTAGGGTTTTGGAAGGGATGTCAGAAATGGAACTCAATCCAATCCACTCTCTATTTACAAAGGCTCATACAGAGCAAGTGATTTGTCTAATCCAGACAGCTATTTAAAGGTGTCAAGAGGCCTGATTAAAGAAATTCCTGTTTTCTTACTTATAGAAAAAAGTTCAGTTACATAAAGCTACCTACTAGAGATCTCATTTTAGTGTTTTAACAGAACTACAAGTGAGGAAAAAACTACGTGACTTAGTTTTACTTCTGTTCTTATACAGTCTATGATAGGAACTAACAAATAATTAGTCACAAGGAAAAAAGGACAAAAGAAGAAGGGATCTGGATCAGGTACACACTTAGCTGTGTATAAAAGTAAACAGATAATATTTTAAAAATAATTTTCATCTTATTTGCTGTGATTTGCATCCAGTTATTTCAAATCCATTTTCCTAAGCTAACCCCAAAGCTATTTTTTTTTTTTGGCATGGGGATATGCAAACTTTCTCCTATATGACAAACAGGCAGAATGTGCTTTCTCTTCCTTTTGGCATGTTTAATAGTATTCTATTTGTCTTGTATTAAAATTTAAGATCGACAGCTGATCAGTTGTTAGTAAAAAGTTTAATACAGACCTATGATATTTCCCAGTGCCCAGACAGCCTGCTCACACACATTTTGATGAGGTGAATGGAGAAGTCTCAGAAAAAGTGGCACAGCATCTAGGAAGGAAGGAAAGAAAGAGCTGTGATAACCAAAGGAACTATTGGTCTCTGAGTCCCAGCCCTACAAGCAAATCTCTCTCTTCTGGAATTTTATCCTCTGGAAAAACAAAATTAAATTTTATTTAGTATAGAACCGAACACATTCCTATTCTTTGACAAATTTTCATCTATCAATTTTATGGTGAAAAATAATTATTAGATCATTCAATTGTGAAATTACTTTCTCTGTGTATATTAGGAAACCAGAATAATAAAAATTTTAATCAATCCAAAGTTAAAGCAGAATCACTTTATGTAAATATAGGACTGTAAACTCCTAGTCTAGAGGGATCTAAGTTCATGTCATATTTATCTTGTGTCTCTCCTGGAGCTTCAGAAAGTATTATGTGTATTATGCTTTCTGTAAAAAAAAAAAAAGCTACTGAATTATGAGGCTTGATGATTAAATATCTATGTGGCTTATGGATCTGTATCATTATTTTAATTCCATTCTCTGTGGATGGCTATGCTTCAATTACGGGAAAGCGTTCATTCACAAATAAGCATATAGTCCTTGAGGAGAATTAGTAATGCTTGCCAAGTGATCTTATCTCCTACTATTTCAGAGAACAAAAATTTCTTCTGTTAATACTGTAAAATTAAACCCACGAGCATTTATTTAGCACCAACCACATGCCAAGTATTGTGCTGAGTACCAGGGATATAAAGATAAAGATTTTATATGCTATTAGCTACCAAACTGGCAGGTTGCTTCCTCTCTACAGACAGGTAGTGGTCTATAGATAAAGAATGTAATATATTCTATAATATACTAGATACCTGTTGTTGATGTTACATGCTATATATATATAAATGTAAGTCAATAATTTTACTTAACTTTTGAGAGAGAAGAGTTCCAAAAAAGAAAGAAATAGGAGAAAGGGACTATGAAAAATTGTATTAATATTAAAAAGTTATCTTTTGAAAGCAATATCCTCTGTACAGGTGAATTTATAGTTTTTTAAATTCTAAACTTTCAACAAGTGATGAAAAAAGATCTTTTCTGAAAGTTTTTTCTTCTGTAAATTTACTGTATGAGAGGTGAATAGACAATTGACCTGGGAAGGGAAAAGAAAGGAATGTTGACTAAGCATCTATGTGCCTACCCAATTTGATGAGAATTAGGATTAGAAGTAGGATTCTAACCTAAATTCTGTTTCTAACTCTTGGAGTTTAGAAAATATGGGTTCAAAGACTACTCTAATATGTACTTGCTGGGCACCTAGGGCAAATTCTTTAACTTTTCAGTGCTTCAGGGAATTTGCAAGCCTGAGTACATGGGAACTAAGAAGTTGCTGCTTCAATGAAAGAAGTTTCTGCCCCTGCAACTTATTAGGTTAACCTGATTAATTTCTCATGTGCCTCATCTTAATATTTTCACTCTACTAAAGAAGATGAGGGGAACAAAGAATTAGAGGGGAATGATTATTTGAACATCTGAGTCTTGTTCTTCCAATACTACCATTTATTAAACACTGAGGATAATACTTGAAATTCAAATTATTAAAGAGATTTTATAAAATAGACCCAATACTCTTAAATATCTTTGTATATTCCTAACTACTTAATCTAGTACAAGAGAAAAAGTAATTTGTTTTTGTGCCAGTTAAGGCATTTCTATATTCAAAGGGAACGCTTTAGTTTTGTTTTGGAGGGAACTAATCAAGACCAATGATATATATATATTTTTTAATTAAAAACTCTTGCCTTCCACCTTAGAATTAATACTATATATTGGTTCTAAGGCAGAAGGATGCTAAAGGCTAGGCAATGGGAGTTAAGTGACTTGCCCAGGGTCACACGGCTGGGAAGTGTCTGAGGTCAAATTTGAACCCAGCATCTCCTGTCTCTGGGCCTGGCTCTCAATAACCCAGCTGTACCCGATATACCTTTTTTTTTTTTAATGAAAAAGATCTCTGATGATCAAATTGGTTATCATGTTTCATTCACATGGATTCAAATCTTAGTGTGAATAAGATATATTATTTATATGGTAAATAAATAAGAGTCAGATTTCAAGTAAGGAAGACATGAATTCATGGCAGCTAGGTGATGCAGTGGATACAGCACTGAGCCTGGATGGAGTCAGGAAATTCAAATTCAGCCTCAGAAACTAGTGGTGTGACCCTGGGCAAGCTATTTAACCTTTGCTTCCGTTTCCTATATCTATAAAATTCCTATCTATAAAATGAAGATAATAATAGCACCACCCTCTTGGGGGTATTGTGAGAATCAAATGAGAGAATATATGTAAAGCACTTAGCCCAGTATCTGTCACAAAGTAGGTACGATCTACTATTAATATTATTTAGACCCTATGACTGACATATACTAGCTGTGTGACCATAGTAAAGTCCCTTACCTCTCTCAGTGGTACAGACAACTCTTTAAGACTGCAAATTGCAGAAAAGATGGTGCTCTGTCTTGATAGGACTCTGTTCCTCTGGGAGTTCCCTATACCAGTGAGATCACAGGTCTACTCTCTATCCCTAGAGTATTCCTCCGAATTTCATAGTCATAGAGAAAAAAAGACTGCACAATCTAGTTTAGCTAATACTTATAGGAGGGCCCTGGGGCAAGGGCCCTTTCTGGGTGCTAAGCATTAAAAAAAAGACATTAGATATCCCCAATCCTTAATATTCATAGGAAAGTTCCTAGGCTCAGTGTCTAGGTAGTACTGTTAGCCTATAATCCTAATCTATTGTCTTTTCTCAGAAGGGGTGTTGGTTAAGAGTGATCTATAAGGACTTTTGTTGTTGTTTCAATTGTGAGATTACCTCAGAATTAGTCAAACAAACAACAACAAAAAAAGAACCTCAAACTAAAATGTTTCTTCTAATACTCAAATCAGAGTAGGCCGTACAAGTTTAAAACATGCTGAAAGTTAGACTGTGTTACTTGCTTCAAGAGACATGAAGCAGGCTCTTTTTAGCTATTTCTTTTGCTTTTTAACACTGACTTGTCAAAATAACAAAGCATGCAATGAAAATGGTCAAATCAACTTACTGGACTGAACTACAGCTTGGGTTTGCTCAGAAGTTCCAGAAGCAATGTTTGTTAAAGCCCATGCAGCTTCAAACTGTAAAGAAGGACTGTAAGAAACAAAAGTTTTACCACCATGAATGTTTGTACTGGGCCAAATTCAATTCAGATGCATTTCTCTATATGGAATCTCTTATTCTTCTCAGCAGTTACATCTTTAAATCTCACCAAGATTTGTCACATTAACAGCCCATATTCATCATCATAAAAACAACTGTTCTTTGTGCTAATGAGAATGCCATTTTTCTACCAAATTATTATTATTTCTAGCTTTTCTCCTTCATTTTTGCTATTAAAACCCAGTGAACAAAGCTATAGCAAACTGGTGGCTCTATAAGAAAGGGCTTAAGGAAAAACCAAATAAGGGAAGGTGCCAATTTTGTAGTATGAAGTCAAGGATGTGACTATTAAAATTTTTCTCTTTCTCAAATAAGCAGTTCACAATTAAAATGAAAAAAAAAAATTGGGTATTAACCTTTTAATTAAGGTAGTATACTAGGACTTTGTATTATACAAACTCAATACATTAAATTCATATAGATGCAATTAGCAATTTTTAAAAAGGGCGCAGAAAAATATGTAAAACAAAAATGTTTATTACATGCTAAATCCATGCCATTTTCTCCGGTGGCATAGTCTCACAAAAATCTGTCCAATCACATTCATTCTTGCTCTGAGAAGCCTTAGTGTGAGTCATTATACTATTTTGCGCCCAAAATTAGCTCCTGCATCGGTCTTTTTCCAGAGTTCTTGCTTGTAACAACTGCTTTTCTTGGCTTCATTAATACTAGTTGGTTATTAATAATGGCCACAAAGTACAAGAGTAGTGATACTGGTAGCTCTATAAGACTAAGAAAAGTTGTAAAGCGTCTAGCTATGTTCATATAAGAAATACTTTTTAAATAGTGGGGTTTGCTATTATGCATGCTTTTCAACTTATGCTAAGGGTCTTGAAATATACTGATTGTGTACAATGAAGTTCTACTATAACTTACTTCAAAATCCACCATACAACTAACTCTCTTCTAATTTACAATTATTCTCCTCACTTTCTATGTTCCCTCCTTGGAACAGTTACGAAAAACATACTAAAATGGTGATCATTATTAATAGCACACATGACATTAGGCTATAGAATTTACTATTTATCAAAAGAGAGAAGATTATTTTCATTTTAATCAGTAACAATATTGTTCACTGATTTTTAATCTGACTTTTCTTTCTGTTTAAGAAGACAATCAAGTTTTCAAAAGCACTTACTTGTCATCTCTTTCAAGACAGTGGACTAAAATAGGTAATATTCCAGATTTTATTAAGTCATCAATTGGTGGATTGCGATCACTGGACAAAAGCTTTCTATGAGAAATGAGATGAAGAAAAGCCCATAATATTTAATGATAAACAATGAAATTTTGAGAAATTTGTATAGTCACACGGTATAATATTCCCATACATAAGGTTTTGGTAACTAGATATACTCAAATAGATTATTTTAGATAACTTACAACCATTTCCATAAAAGTTTAAAAAACTACAAAGGCAAATTTTGTATAAAACTTCCTTAAAATTATGTTTTCATTAAGTGACTTGTTTGCTTCAAAAACTCTGCCTCCCTATTTCCTCTGGCATTATTGAGATGAATCTGTTTGGTTTTTGGGCTGCTCTATTTATAGCTCAAATCTGTTATTAACATACATCCTCCATACAGCCTAGTGAAGCTATCCTATTAATACGGCGACATTAATGTCCATGCCTGAAATTCTCTTCTTTGCCTATCCAGAGCCTCATTATCCTTCAAGGACTGACCCAAGTTCTCCTTCTTTTCAGTCATCTTCACTGATTATTTCAGTCTTCATTTATTTTCTGTCTTCCTACTGTACCTGAATCATGTCATTCACTTATTATAAAGGAAAAAAGCATTTATTAATAGGTGGTAAGAACTAGAGATACAAATAGAAAAAGCTAGATTGTCTCTGGCATTTAAAGGAAGGAAGGAAGGAGAGGAAGGAAGTTTGCATGGATAGAAAAATCCTGAGTGTGAGTAGAGGGCTGATGACAACACTGAAAGGTCTTTGGGTTACAGAAGTATGTCAGATGATAGTACAGGGTGGGAAGGAGAAGAGAATGATTTACTGGGCCTAAAGTAAGGGCAGATGGTAAAACATGCTAGTTCTTCCCCTTACTACAATGAAATTAGCAACTCCCATCTTATCGAAGCCATATTAGCAATCAAATAGTCTAACTGAGGCTAAGAAAGAAAAGAGGACACCCTTGATGGCAGGTCTTTCTGATGGCTGGCTGAACCAGATATATTAGCAGGCATGGTAGGGGGCAAAGGGAGGGAGTTGGGAAAGATAAGAGGGAAAGGGAACTCTCAGGATATGATTGCTATGTACTGTTCACTAATGTTTCAGTCATAATAATCTTCTTTAGATCAGGGGTACAAACTTATACTTCTTTTGAACTGTACACAATATCCAGCACAATGTTGATTATACAGAAGGCACTTTAAGATCTACCGACTGATTAGAAAACAATTATTATTTACTTAGAATGCCTTCTTCATTTATGTTTTAACCAGTCATTCTAGATGGACTAAAACAGAATAACGCTAACAAATCAAAGCAGGAGGAATGACCATCTATTAAGGATGCTGAAGGAGTTCCTATGCTGGATGGGAATTTGAACTAGATTGGCCTCTAATTCTAATTTTCTATGGACAGTCATTAAAGTAACATAAGTATGATTTTTTCTTTATTGAGCAACTCTTTTCCCCGCTAACACTTAGCAATTTCAAAATACCTAAGGCAACCTTTATATTATTTCTGATATGACTCAACTTGTTTGCTAACACAAATCTTACTAACCAGTGGTTCTAGTTTTCCTCCCTAAATAGGTCTATCCCAAGGAGATAACTGGAATCCAATCCAAAGATTACTGAATGATCGGTCAGTTAGTAAGGGCCTGCTACTTGTGAGACTGTGCTATGTGCTGATAAAACAAAATGAAAACAAGCACTTTCCCTTAAAGAGATTATATTCTGACAAGGAGGCATAACACACACACACACACACACACACACAGAAAAAGCACAGATGGGATAATTTGAAGAGAGAGAGAGAGAGAGAGACAGACAGACACTAACAACTAGCAGAAAGACACCTTCTCCCTCCTCTTCAGTGAGGTGAAGGCTTGTAAGAGGAAGGAATCAGCCTAGGCATGAATGTCCCACATGGAGCCAAGGAAGAAGTGGAAGACTAGAACATCGTGCATGGTGACTAGCTGGCTATAATGTAGAATGCATGAAGGAAAAGCAGGCTGGAGCCACATTTTATAGGCCTTTACATCTCAGAAGTCATCTGTATCTTATCTTATTGGCCACAGGGAACAGCCAAAGATTTTTGAGCAATGGAATGGGTGGTCAGCCCTGAGCTTTAGAAGGATACTGATACAGCTGTGTGGAAGATTTGAGAGGAAGGGAGAAGCTAGGAGTCCAATGAGAATGGGAATGCAGTTTGTCATTGTAATCATAGGATGACTTTTTATAACTTCAAGGCTGTGAGCTTCTGTCCACTGGCCTACTGTAACCTTGAGATTTTGCTTGATCAACGTGAGAGGAGTGGTGACAAGGGAGAGCTTTTAGTGACATCAGTATCTGAAATTGTATATAATTCAATACACTAGAAATTTAGGGGAAAATTGACTTTATACACTTTTTTTTTCCTTTTTGGGCTATGGGTATATAAAGTTAACCTTAAATTTAAAAAATTTTCTACATATATCATATTAAAAACACAATTGCAGGGGAAATGCTACCAATTTCAACAACTATAAATGACAAAAATTACTTTTACACATATAAATTTCAAAGGTCATCAATTTAAAACTTACCTAGCAGCCTGAACAGCACTTAGCTGGATTCCTTGGTTATCACTTGAAGCATTCTATAATAAAATAAATAGTTTATAATATAACAATAGTTATTCAAAACTATTTTGAATAGTTATTATTTTTAAAAAGTAGCTAGACTAGAAAAAAACTTACTTGTACAATTGCTTCTAGGGAGGTATTTTGCTGGAAAACAAAAATCACACAAAATTCTAAATAAAAAGTCATTCTGAAAGTTTGAAGGTCTTTTATATGCAGCCTTAAACTAAGCAAACTTACCACTCTATAATCACCATCTATATCAGAATCTTCACAAATATCTTCATGTGGTACGTTTCTTCTTTTTAAGAGATGTTCATCTCTTTTGTTCTAAAACAAAAATCCAAAATGAGGGATGGGGGAGAGAATAATTGTGTTTAAACTCTAACATTCTGGGGGGTCAGAATATTCAAAATTTTGTGTCTATATTAACTAAACATTCAATTCCTTAAAAAAGACAAAATAGAAACCATGACAAATCAAACTAATTTGAACCCCAAAGTAATAATTTTTTTTAAAATAAGAGAAAACCCTGTGTTTTCTAAAAAACAAAATATATACTATAGACAAAATGTATTGTTTCATATTTAAAATAGGAAATATATTTTAAAATTATTGTGTCAGGCAATACAAATACTGGGATAGAGACAATTTTTACTGACATGGGGAATTCCTAGATTAGGAAACTCCCTTTAGCAATGCATGAAGACACTTTCTCTGCCTAGAATTGAGAGCTGAAGGAGTCTCCTGCCCAGGGTCCCAGAGCCAGGACTGGAGTCTAACTCTTCTAGATTCCCAGAGCAGCTCTTATCCCTACTTCACTCTCTAAACTAATGAATGTGTCTGATGACACGAACTTTAAAGAAAAAGTTAACATTAATGTTTCTACTAAATGTGTCCATTCTTTCTTGGCCTGAGTCATAGTTCTGTAAATAGCAATCTCAATACATCATCATGCTGTAACCTTTACACACATGCTCAATTTCATGACAATTCAAAATAGTTTAGGAATAGGCATTTCCTGGATGAGGGCCCTTGCTCTCCTGAGGCAAAGCACTGGTCTTAAGAGAGGAAGGGATTTCTGTTATGTGTTAGTGGCAGGAATAGAAACCAAGTCTTCTTGGCTCTGAGGAGGCTGGGGTTCTATCTATTATACCAGGCCGCCTGCCACTCATTAAAAGATTAACTTAACTATGTAATGTTATAATCATTTCACAAAAAATATCTACAACCTCACTGAAGCAATGTTAAATTGCTGAGTCCTAAGGACCATTTCTTATTTTTATCTCCTGCATATAGTGCTTAAAAGTTTCAGGCATTCATTCATTCAGATTAGATTTGGAAACATCATTTTATCATTTTATTTGCTCACCTTTCTTAACTCTACAACAACTTCATTTCGTTGTCGTCTCATAGTCTGTTAAAAAAAAACAACAACAACCCATCATCAAAATTTTGATTATGGCTACTTGTATTGTTTTCCCAAAGGCAAACCACTATGAAATATTCTGGGTTCAGAATATTTTGTTTTGTTTGTTTCCCCCAGTGGACCTTCATTGTTCTTCTGATAGAATCATCAAAATTTAAAAACTCATCAATAAAAATGTTGGTTGTGCCATGAAGTCAAGCTTCTTAAGACCATGCAATATTATCCATAACCCAGTGCCAGAATTCAATGGTCTACAATGATTTCCTTGGTGTGGACGTAGTCTACCAAGAGAGAATGCACTTGCCTCTGTAGACCTGACTGTTGTCCTAATGAGGAGCTGTAGCTGAAAAGAAGTGTGTGCCTGTGGTTAGAATGTGTCCCCAGGACAGGAGAGGAGGTCTAAAGTAGGTTAGGTATTCTTTTTTGGACCCAATAATTGTCTCAATTATTAAAATTCTTCTATTAATGAAGGCTGGGAATCAGCCTCTGCCATTGACAGTCTCTTAAGAGAGTTCCCTGTGGCAATAAGTTCAGTGACTTGACCCAAAGTCATAGAGGCAGGAGAGGTCAGAGGCAGGATTTGAACACACTTCTTTCTTACTATAAGGCTTTCTATAGAGAGGTTATGTAAGTACTCAGTATATGTAAAATGTGTCCATCACTGATCAATAAAAATTTTTAAATGAAGAAAATTCTATTTGTTTCTTTTTATGCAAATAAGCTTGAAGAATTTCCTCTGAATAATTTTTGATGCTTTTACCATCAGCTATTACGAAAAGCAACTTTTCAAAAATATTTCTAATACCGGTCCTTTGTTTTCTTTAGTAAAAGAACATTCATTTACTTATACTATGAATAGAGGTCTGCAACACCACTTATTAAGAAAACTTATTTATAACAATGATCCAGAAGATACAATGCTTCTTGTTGGCTTTAAATATTTTATGGTAATATTCTATAGTTCCACAAGACTGGGGTCTTATAATATTAAAAAGGACTTTTATGTAAAAGCAATAAGATTTCATGTTTTCCCCACTTTCTAGTCTGAAACAAGGTTTCCCCCCTCTTTAAAAGAGAAAAAGACATGAATAAAATGGAAATAAAGAGGGTTGGGGTTAGAGAGGAAGTTCATATAGTAAAACCTTTCTAGTAAATCTGATTAGGTCCCAAGGTCACTGATTCAGAGCACAGGAGACTTTGGAGACCATTCACCACATTTAACAAATGACAACAAAGTCACCTAGGTGGTAAACAATATAGCCAGGATCTGGGCTCTCAATCCAGAGCCTTCTGGCACCTCTCTTCAGGATCTTTTGACGGTCCTTGGAGGAGATATGGGGTTCACTGGCCAGAGACCTGAGGTGCTTTCTGGGGTCACCTCCATGACCAGGCTTGTTTCATGAAGTCAGCACCTCTAACCATCCATCCAATACTCTTGGCCTCCAAACTAAAGTAACACCAATACCCTAATCCTTGCTTAACAACAAGGTAAAGATGGGCATATGGGGGAAAATGGTGAAAACATGGCTTTATGGGTTTTTGGGCTACTCAGAAGACTCCCATCACCAACACATCCAGAAGATTTGAAGGTCTCTACTTGGAAAGCACTGATCACTTCAAAAAACTGAGCTACTAGTTTGACAGGAAAAAAACTGGTCATTCCCAAATCAACTGTCAAGGTGAACCTAGATCACTGACTAATTAAAGCAAAGTGAATATTGATTCCAAACTAAAAGAAAGTATACAAATGAAAAAAACCCTTCCTCTAGTTGTAACAGATGCAATTTATTACTATTTAATCAAACTACTACCACTAAAAAAAATGGGAAGAGTATGTAAGGAAGGCAGGTGTGGACTGCCCTCCCTTTTTAAATAGTTTAATAAAAGCAACTGCTCCAAAGGGAAAGCCAAAAGAACAAAGACATCAGCATCTATTCTCTTTGCCAAGTGGCAAAGGAGACCAGTTAGGTGGGGTAGTGGGTAAGAGCACTGAGGCTGTAGTGAGGAAGATCTGAGTTTGAATCTTCAGACATTTACCAGGTAAGTGAGCCTGGCCAATCAGTGAAGCTTTCTGCCTCAGTTTTCTCATCTGTACAGTAGGAATAACTCATCTTAGAGGGGTGCTGGGAAGACTTGGCAAACCTTAAAAGAGCTATATAAATGCTATCTTAACTCACCAAAAAAGGGGAAGAACTCTGGAAAGGGAAGTCAGTCTGTAGAGGATGAAACTGAATTGGAGGTCAAGTTGTCCCAAGAGCATTTAAAGCTATTTTTGTAATGACATATAGCACAGCATAGCATGTACTTGGAGTAGGGAAGACTTAGGTTTAAACTTCCTCTGATGATGAGTAGGACAGTAGTGAGGCTTAACCAGCACCCTCTAAATCATGTTGGCAAACCTATGGCAGGGGTGCCAGAGGGGGCTGCTTCCTTGCCTCTCTCCATCATGTCTGAGGGCTTTTCTCCCACCCCTCATCCCTCTGCCCAGCAGCCCAATGGGAGCACTTCCTCCCTCCCGTGCCTGGGGTCACATGCGGGTGAGGGCATTCAGCCTCTAAAAGGTTCTATGAGATTGTGAGGAGGAAGGAAAGAAAGAAACTTGAAGTCTGGTCAATCTTCCTATGAGTCTGGCTAGGAAAAATAACCCTGTCTCTGCCCTCAAGGAACTCCAGAGAGGGGCCAACAGATACACAATTCAGTCTGACAGGTCGTGTGAGAAGAGAAAGAACCTTAGCAATGAGAGGGAAAGAATCCCCTAGCATCTGCCCAAGTATTCCACATACATGATCATATTTAAACCCCATTGACTCTTTGGCCAGAACAACAGGAATTATATCTTCAATTTATATCTGAGGAAAGCCACCCATATTTACAGTTAATAAATGAGAGGATTCAAACCCTACTTTATCTTGACTATGTAATACTGCCACCAAGAAAAATATCAGAAAAACTGTGAGATGGTCATACAGAACTAGATGAACAAAGTAGTTTATATATTCTTCTGCCACATACAGTATGTTTATAAAAATCAACTATGTGTGTAATAGAGCATAAAAAAAATTTTAAATGGAGAATAAAGGCAAATTTGGAAGGATTCTAGGGGCAAGAGACGAGCTTTAGAGAAAATGTGTTGGGAGCTAAGTGAAAAATAATATTTAAAAAATAATAATCAAGCACCCCCCCCCCAACCCCACCGGGTCTGGTATTGGTTCCAAAGCAGAAGAGCAGTTAAGGGCTAGGCAATGGGGGTTAAGTAACTTGCTCAAGTCAAATTTGAATCCAGAACCTTCCACCCTCAGGCATGATCTCAAAGCATTGAGCCACCAACTTACCCCCAAGTGAAAGAAATTTTGAAGACAGCCTAGAAACAGGGTGAACAGGCAGAAGGGAGAGTGATGGCAGGGCAATGCATTTTTCCACCTACAGCTGACTCTTTGTATTCTCATGTGGGTTTTTTTCTTGGCAGAGATACTGAAGGGGCTTACCATTTCCTTCTCCAGCTCCTTTTATAGATGAGGAACTAAAGCAAATAGGACTTACCCAGGGTCACACAGCTAATAAAGTACCTGTGGCCAGATCTGAGCCACCTAGAGAATCTGAATGAAGGAACAAATTCCTATAGAAATCAGAAAAGCTTGGGATGAGAGCAATGAAGTAGTGGAATCAGGCTACGCCAGGAGAAAGGCTACCTCTCTGAGACAGGAGGGAAGGGAGGGAGAGAATGAGAGAGATGGTGGCAACAGCTGTTATTAGGATTCAGAATAGAAACTCATCATCAGACACTTATGAGCCGTATGACCCTGGACAAGTCACTTAACTCTGTTGGCCTCAATTTCCTCATCTGTAAAATGAACTGGAGAAGGAAATGGCAAACCACTCCAGTATCTCTACCAAGAAAACTCCAAATGGGGTTGGGAAAAGTCAGACCTGACTGAAATGATTGAACAACAACAAAAAATATTAAATATTGGTACTCGGTATTTGTTCAAATATTTTATGTCCTCTGTTCTTAACTGTCAAAACAAATGGGTAGAAAATCATGTTTTTCTATCCTGAGTGTGCATCCACACCAGCTGATCTGAGAACACTAATAATAATAGCTAACATTGATAGCGCACTTTTAGATTTTCAAAGCACTTGACTCCCACGCAATTCTAAGCCCAGAGTTTTCCCTGTGGCACCAAATAAACTCCTGTTTAGCTTTTACAGTACTATGACCTGGGGGCTCAGGGATAGAGAGGCAAGCCTGGAGATGGGAGACCCTGGACTCAAATCTGTCCTCAGATACTTGCTTCCTAGTTATGAGAGCCTGGACAAGTCACTTGGCCCTCACTGCCTAGCCCTCTTGGAACCTGTACTGTATGAGTCTAAGACAAAAGGCAAGGATTTTAAAAAATGAAATAAAAGTCCTATGACCTGGCCCTGATCTCTCCTTAGTCTCTCTCTGCAGGTGGCTTCCCTGCTTCCCTCATCTCTTTCCTTCATCCTTCTCCATGCCCTGGAGGAGAGCGCCCTTTCCTTCTGGCCACCTCAAGTACCACCTTTCGCATAGGCTTTGCTCATGGGGCCCGATTGGGTCCTTCCTTCTCTTTAGGGCGTACACGAGGAAGTGGCACAGAGCCAGTGTTTTAACATACACCTGCTGGCCATGCTGTGGAGAGGGAGCCTTCTATTGGCTCCATCTCTCTGAATCCCTGGCCCTCGCCCTGCCCACCCCTCACCCCTCCATAGTCAGTGCTGGGTTGACTGCTCTCGATTTTCTTGAACATTCCACATCCACGTGAAGCTGCCCTAAGGAGAGTGTGAGGCCCTCGGGCTCTGTCTTCCTCTGTCCAAGGCCTCCAATAGTGCCTCTCTCATCTGTGCCACAAATGGCAAGCCCTTCAAGTTTATGGGATGGAACTGAAAAGTATTGTTTATGAGCAGGGAATCAGTAGTCAGGGAGAACAGTTAAAGCTGAGCTAGTAGCAGTTCTATAAATCTGGGCCACTGTCCTAGGCCCTTGAACTGGTTTTTGGAACTTAAGAGGTTTTCACAGAAAAGGCAGTCCAGCAAGTAATGCTGAAAAGCAACAGAAGGCTTGGCTTAACAGGAAACACTTAGAAGCATAAGGTGAGGGGGCCCAGAGCAGGGTTTGGAATAAAGGCTCCAGCTAAATAAAGGCTAAAGCTAAAGAGACAAAGGCATGGCCAAAGGCCTGTCCGGGAATATGTGCCAGTAGGTGAGATCTTCTTTAGGCATGGCTAGAGGAGAAAAGGGATCAAGGATACTGACCAAGAAGTACCCCAGGGCGTAGAGCTGGGTGGCTCAGTGGACTCAGAGCCAGGCCCAGAGACAGGAGGTGCTGGGTTCAAATATAGCTTCAGACACTTCCCAGCTGTGTGACCCTGGGCAAGTCACTTAATCCCCATTGCCCAGCCCTTACACAGTACTGACTCCAAGATGGAAGGTAAGGGTTTAAAAATAAAAAGTGCCCCAATGGCCTGGCACCTGGGTGAGGATGTGGGTCTGCTAGAGTGAGAGCCCCATAAAAGAGGAGAGACAGCTCAGCAATGCTGACCAGCACAAGGAGTTTCAGGTTTAACAGGTGTCCCCCCACCTGGTTTTCTATCTGGGATGTCACAGGTGAGGAAGTACCTTTGATAAGGGAGGCTTCATACAGCATATAACTTTCTAGGTACATACAATTCCAGAAAAAAGAATTCTATGGCCAGACAATAGAAAACCTGTCTAAAACAGAGCCAGTGATTATCTTTCTCTATCTCCCTACAAAACTTCCCAATGATGTCAAAACTACCATCAATCTTCTAGTCCCTCAGGTTTGTCACATTGGGGTTATCTTGGACTCCTGACTTTCCTCTTGCCTCCTATTTCCAGTCAGTTGGCAAATATTGCCATTTCCCTCTCCACATCGTGCACACCTGACTCCTTTTGGCTTACAATAATGGCTGATTCTTCCTTGCTTTAAGCCTTTCCCCAAACAACTGCCAAAATGGCTTTCCTTGAGCATGTATGTGAGCACATCACTGCCCTACTCAGACTTCTTATAGGATCAACTTTAAACTCCCTCATGTGTCTTTTAAAGCCCTTTAAGGCCTGCTTCAACCCTGAGCTCCATCCCTTATCACACATAAAACTCTGCTTCTCACATTCTGTAATTACACTGAACCGGCCCTCCCAAACACAGCACTTGAACTCCCATGAGGCCACCTGTCCCTTGATTACCTCTCAAAACCCCTTACTTCTTTCAAGAAAGATGCAACTCAAGTACCATCTTCCACATGGAACCTTTTCTGATGCCAGCAACCAGTGCTCTCTCTTCCTAACTCTTGGGCATTCATTCTCTATTTGGAGATTGGAAAGCTCCTCAAGGGCAGGGATTGCCTTTGGCCTGTTTTTGTATTCCCAGGGGCCTGGCACAGTGTGAGGCATATAATAGGCACTTCATAAATGTTTGCTGAACAACTTGGGTCAAAACTTAACTACCAGAGTGACCGTAAATAATTTACTTGACTGTACCAGGCCTGAGTTTTCACCTCAGCAATGTGAGGAGTGGTGGTGGGGTGGTTGCAGAGATAGCCTTGGAGGTCCTTTCCAGGTCCAGATCCCATGGGCTCCTTGAGAGTAGAGACCGTTCCATCTTTTTGTCTTGGTATCCCTATCAAAGTGCCTGACACAAAGTAAACCCCAGGGTAGTCCTGAAGAATCATTGAGACCTTCTGAACTATGTAAGTGAGCAAGAGTAGATTATCTAAGGCACTTGTCCTTCAGTCCACTCTGGGCTTCAGATATTACAATAGGAACTCATGAAACCTAAGGGGTTCTTTAAACCCCTTAGGGTTTAAAAAAAAAGTCTTCTATTAAAAAAAAAAGTGGTAATCTGGTCTCTTCCTGAAGAACTCTAATAATGAGGAATGTATTGCCTCCCAAAGAAGTCCACTCCACTTTGAAATGGCTGTAACCATTAGATATTTTTAAAAAAATGACATCACACCAAAATCTGTCTCCTAATAACTTCTCTCTGATGGTCCCACCTCTCAGAGGCCAAGCAAACAAGTCAAATCTCTTTTCCAGGGGGCTACTCTTTAAGCACTTGACAGCCATCAGGTGTCCTCTATGTTTCCCTTTCCAAGGATAAACTTGCCCATTTCCTTCAACTGACTCTTAGCATGGTTTCAGGTCCCCTAATTACCTTGGTCACCTTCCTCCTGATGCACATCAGTTCATCAATATCTTTCTTCAATTGGGGTCTATTCCAAATGTTCTTGAACCAAGGCAAAATACAGTGAAGTTGTAATCTACTTAATTCTAGATAAAGAAGTATTGGTTCTTGGGCTGCCATATCAAATTTAACTCACATTGAGCTTGTAAGGCTTCTAAAATCCCTAGGTCACTTTCACATGAAATGTTTAAGTTATAAAAAAAAGGTCTACTGAACAAATCTAGGATTTTATACCATATTGTCAAAGGTAAAAAAAGACATTTCTCCTTGTTAACAATCAGCAAACTATTTTTCAGGGATTGTATGTGCTTTGTGTGGGTGTTTATTATGTCAAAAATGTGTGTCAAAATAAAATTTATAAATATTTTTTTAATCAAACTTAAAAAAAAGAGGAAGGTTAGAACTTGGCATTTCATTTTACCAGATAGAACTCATTTCCAGCCTGTCTCTCTCCTTTGGATCCTAGATCTATCATTTAACATGTTAGCTATCCTTCACCCTGAGATAGACTGAGCTACCTTTGAGCTAAACCACTTATCAAAACCCAAACTACTCTGTATTACTCACCTGAGACTCCTCTGACCCCTATACCTGTGTGGTAGATTAGATGTTTGACTAGGAAATGCTTTTGATTAGGTCTCTCTCCCTTTACCTTTTAAACTGTTGACTTCAAATAATTTAATCTTATTTCATTTGAATTGTGGTAAGCATTCCACCTACTGGCAAGTCCCCAGATCCCAAGTTAAGAACTCTTACTCAAAAAGTTCTGACTCTAAGTGCTTTCACACACCTATCTCCAACTTACCCACCAGGAGATTTTATCCAATAATCCTAAAATGTCAATATACTCATTCGCAGTGATCTCTAAGCACAGAACCTATGTCAAAAAGTAAAACGTTACCTCAGCTTTCCCAGTTCTTGTTTGAACCTCCTGCTGCTTCAGAGATTTTTGCTTCCCTTTCAACATGAATACAAATAAGTCAAGCCATTTATAATTCATTCTAAAGTCGGACAGCAATCAGGGTTCTCTAGTTTGAAGTCTTGAGTCTTTCTCTCTTAAAGAACATTTGACCATTTTCTCTCCTTTTCTCCATAATTTTTCAATCATCATTGACAAATCAGCTAATCAACCACCTCTACCAATCCTTTTAGTATCCTGCCATTTAGATTGCTAGGCATAGTGATCTGAGGTAGTCTCATATTCATTTTATTTTGGATATTAATTCAGTATTGACTATTTTTGTTCTAAAAAGTTTGAAAGATGAGGCAAGTAAAATCAAATAAAAAATAAGGATTGAATTCAATTGCTTTTGCTTCAAAGAATATGCTTTCCCCAACTATAACTAAATCTAAGATGACAGGGCCACTTTCTTCCCAAGGTTCCCATTTCTGCTTCAGCCACCAGGTTTCCTCTCTCCTCATTGTTTAGGAGCAAGTAGAGAAGAGTGATGCCCTCCTTCTTCAACCTTCTGAAGAATAAAATTATCAGCAAGTTGACTGAAAGTAAACCCTTGCTTTGAGTTGCTTCCATCCCATGTATTTCCACCGTCATGTTCTAGGCACAATCTCATTATTCAAAAGCATGGAGTTTACCTCCTTATTGCCCATATTCTGCATATTTCTGCATGGTCACTTGAGGTCATGAATATCATTAATGCCCATCTATATAGAAATTCTCTTCTTTGAATTACTGGGCCTATGAATTCTTTATGTTGTACCTGCCAATTTCTGTAGTATCTAGTTGGGCAAAGTGACAAAAGGCATATTTCCCTCTTCTATTTTCAATATAAAACTCTTTTGATCAGGCCGTTAATAGTTCATGGTCAAAATGGAATGAGAATACTCTACTGGGAATACCCATATAGTTGGTCTTCTGCTATTCAAAAAAATTTTTTTAATCAATAACTGGGATAAAGGCAAAGAAAGCATGCTGATCAAATTTGCAGATGACACAAAGCCAGGAAAGAATGGCACATACTACTGGTTAACTGAGTTAGGATCAAAAAGATCTTGACAGTCTAATTGCATTGGAAAGAATCTAAAAAGGTGAGATTCACTAAGGATAAATGTAATGTTTTACACTTGGTTATAAAAGGATCAATTTTGCTAGTGTTAGATGGAAGATGCATGGCTAGACAGCAGTTCTGAAAAAGATCTGGAGGGTTTAGCAGATTATATTTTCAGTGATTCAGCAATGGCAGCAAAAAAGGTAATGCCCTCTGGGGCAATGTTAATAGGAATCTGCATTTTAGGAAGAGGGAAGTGATAACCTCATAGTTTTCTTTATTAGATCTCACTTGGAGTAATGTGCTTAGTTCTGAGCACCAGGGCTTAAAAATGACACTGATTAAGCTGTTGAATGTCTCTTAGAGTATAGGTCAGAGGAGTGACTGAAGAAACATTTAAGCATTAGCTTAACCTATAGAAGATTCAGGAGGGACAAGATAGTTGTCATCAAGTATCTAATGGGTTACACTTCCCTATCACATACAAAAATCTAGTATTTTTTCTTTTTTATAGTATGGCAACTTCCTATAGTATTGGCTGCAAATGGGTAAGTGAAATATTACTGCATTCTGTCCTACAGACTTGTGGGACAGAAATTACTTTAAATTGGACCCTAATACAAGGGCCTATTATGAATTTATTCTTGTTTACTCAAAATTTTATATACATAGATTATGATATTTTGATTCTGATTTTAGAATTTTTTTCCTTTCTCCCAAAAGTTTAAGTTCTGTCTTTTTTCTTTGTTTTTGGTTGTTTTTTTCTTCTTTTGATAATTGACTCAAACACTCTCAATAACTCAATCTTGCATCCTGAGCTGAACTGGGCGTTTCTTCACACCCACTTCAGGGGGGTGAATTGTATTTTGATAAAAATTCAAGATTTTGAAATTTTGTTCGAGAAAGATCTTCAAGGAAGAAGCTTGCTAACTCCTAAATCCAGAAAATGAACTGTTGCAGAAAGATGCCAGAAAACCTGCACCACATCAAGAAGATCCAGAATGAACTTTGGGTGTGGTTGATTGAACTGAATGAAGTTTGACTGAACATTTATTTGAATGTATACTCTTATGCCAAAAGGGCCAATAGGCCCCCTAATCAGTTTTTGTCAATGTGCCCAGCATACATTGGCTTTGCTGTCTTTCTTCTATTTCCCCATTTCTATCAAACTGTTGTAGTTTCCTCTTAGAAGGTGAAATTTTGTATGCACCTGCAGTTAGAATTTAGAGGTGTAAGATGATTATGTTTAGTGATCAGTTGGGGAGACAAGTCCCCCAAACATCATCAGGAGGGACTGTGAATTTTAAATTTACTCCACCCTGCTTAGTCTAACAAACAGGAATGTCTACAGCCCTACTTAAGGATTAAGTGTTGAGAAGGATGGCCTATGACAGACATGTGCTAGCAAATGACAAATCAGAAACAACTGACAGACCCCTGGGCCATCTTAAGTCAAACTTAAGCTACCATTGGTACATGTGAGACGCAGGAAGTAATGTAAAAAAAACGGCTTATATATTTCACGTGACTTCCTCTCTTGGCGGAGAGGTGGCTCTCTCTCTTTTGCGGCAGAGAAGTGGCTGGTGGCAGCATGCTGGCTGTCTTGGCGTTTTGGAGTACTTGCAGCTCTTATCTAGGCTTGGCGTTGAGTGTGCTAGGTGAGTGAATTTAGACTGATTCCTTTTTCCTTTACCTTTAAAAGCACTATCCTCTTAGGAGGCCCCTCATCTCAGAGTAGACTTCCTGGGCTGGAAGCTTAGTTTTAATCCTCGAGGAGGCCTCATGGCTGAGGTCTCTGAACTTCCCTTAGCTTAGGCTAGGCCGGAAAATTCTTATACCTCTTTCCCTCTTCTTCTTAATTCCTTCCCTCTATATTAATTAAACCACCACAAAATTCTCAAACTGATGAGTATTTTTATTGGGATTTGAATTAATCCCTGGCAACCAACTAAATTTATATTCAGTTAAAAAAAACCCTAAATTTACCCCTTACATAGGCTGGGTTACCTGTTCTATTTTTTGGGTGAGGGTTTGCTTCACTTTGTCCTATCAGAAACATTGGACAGAGGTCCAAGAGACGATTAATATCAGGAAAAATTTCTTTTTTTTAAATTTAAATTTAATTTTCTTTAACCCTTACCTTCCATCTTAGAGTCAATACTGCATATTGGCTCCAAGGCAGAAGAGTGGTAAGGGCTAGGCAATGGGGGTGAAGTGACTTGCCCAGGGTCACACAGCTGGGAAGTGTCTGAGGCCAGATTTGAACCTAGGACCTCCCCTGTCTAGGCCTGGCTCTCAACCCACTGAGCTACCCAGCTGCCCCCTCAGGAAAAATTTCTTAACAATTAGTGCTGTCCAGAAATAGGGTGGGATATTTGAAGAAATGATGGGTTCCTCTTTCTTGGAGGTTTTACATTAAATACTGGCCACCTATTTGTTAGGCATGTTAGTTATAGTAGAGATTCTCTTTATGAATGGGTTGGGCTAGATGACTGTTGAGGCCTCTTTCAAACCCTCAAATCCTCTAATAAAGCTATGCCAAGAAAGCAATGAGTCCAAGTTCTGAACAATTATTTTGTAGCCAAGGTACCTGTAAAACAAGAAGTATTTTTTTCTGGTGGTCATCAGGAAACTTTACAAAAGATAAATGTTTGAAAAGCAGGAATGTCATAACAATACATTAAGGAAAAAACAACTTTTAAACAAATGAAGCAGCATTAAATACAGCAAGGTTCAGCTGTGGGATCACAAAGTCATTACAAGGGGTCTATAATCCCCTATGTAGATTCAACACAAATTTTTCTTTATTGGTATTGTGACTCATTATTAGAAATATTCTTCTCAGTAGACTGGACAATTAATGCCTTACAAATATGTATTACCATGTTTCCAGATGTAGGAAATGTCATTAATACAAATTCACTTATAGGTATGACTAAATTCATAATAGTTTTTTGTAATCATATACTTTCTAAAATAATGGATGCCCCAGAGCAGCTAGGTGGCTCAATGGGTAGAGAGCAGTGTTGTACCTCTACCATTACAGCAGTCCTAGGGATGGGAGGCCCTAGGTTTAAATTTGGCCTCAGACACTTTCTAGCTATGTGACTGTGAGCAAGTCATCTAACCCCAAATAGCCTAGCCCTTACCGTCCTGCTACCTTGGATTCTAAACCACTGAAGGTAAAAATTATCCCCCCCCCCCCCAAAAACAATGGATACCATCATGAAGGGAAGGTTAAGAGGGAGAACCCATGAAACTTTCTGATGTTGAAAAATTAGTCTCTATGCCAGAAAAGAAAAGGAAACAGTGAAATAATGAGATATCTCAAGTGGAAAGAGCAAAGAAAGTGTAAGGTGGCAGAAACTTGTTGGGAAAGACAATAAAAGAGGCAAAATTCCAGAAGCTATTTTAATAACAAGCAAAAATGAGGAATATCTCCATATTAAATGTAGTCAAATCTTGTCATTTCTACCATCAAGACTATGTTATGGTCGTGCCCTTCAACCCACTCACACACCACATTCCAGGTGCACAGGCAGGCCTTTCTCCCCTCACACCTGTACTACAAAAGCCTGGTACGCAGCAGGCGCCCTGACTCAAATCTCTTCCCATTCCAATTCATCATCCACTTAAACTGACAAAATAATGACACTAAAGTGCAGGTCTGCCTTACTCACCCCCCAACCTCTAGTGGCTCTATTACCTCACAAAGCATATAGAAAATGCTTTGGTTTTTTCAATCGTTCCTACCTTTTCAATCTTCCCACTATCCTCCCCTCCCCATTTATTCTGGCTGTTCCTCTACCTCCCAACCATATGCCCACTGTCTGGAACCTTCTTTTACCTCATTGTAGCCTCTGGGCTTTCTTCAAAACTGAATTCAAATTCTACCTTCTGTGGGAGGCCTTTCCTGGTCAGCTCCACAGCTAGGAGCCTCCCACAGAGATTACTTTCCATTTATTCTGATGAGCAATTATTTGTACAGCAGTCTCCTCCAGAGAAATGTGAGTTCCTGGAGGGTAGAGACCAAGTTTTCTCCCTTTCTTGGTATACTCAGGGCTAAGTGCAGCAAATGGCAAATAGTACTTAAATGCTTGGAGACTGATTAACTTACCAACTGCCCTTCCCCCCCACAAAATTAATATCAAATTTTTAATGCTTCCATATGCAATATAGACTAATACCATTTGTTGCTTTAGGAAAATGGAAATCCACCTAAAATAATTTCCTCTTATGGGAAAGGAGCTGGACATTTGATTTCATTGGTATAAGGAATTCCCAGCTGAGTAAACTCTCTTTCCCAAGGCAAGCAAATATCTTCATATTAAGACGCTTAAAAACACATCTTTTGCTAAACAGTTATCTCTTTAAGTAAGAGAACTGTTTCCCCTTTGCCTATAAAGGTTTATTTTAAAATCATTCCACAGCAGAATAAATTGTAAATGTTCTAACACTTTTTGGAAGATAACTTCCTTAACTTCAATTTGTACTTTCTAAACATTAGAATTAGACAATTCAAATGTGCATTTTGAGTCTAAGTACTGTGATTGAAGCAATGAGACAAAGTTGGAACAGGAATGTAAAAAGACTCCCAAATTTCCTATGTACTGTGGGGCAGGAAGAAAAGGGATGTTCAAATGGAGGTGCTGCCCTGCCACTTCCTTGGATGGCCTCAGGCAAGACTCAGCTCCTAAGCAAAAGAGGGATGGGGCTGGACTATGAGGCCTTTAGAGTCTCCAGGTTAGTTCAACAGATGATTGCCTAGGAACTTGAAAGTGCTCAAATGTGTCTGCTCTTAGTAAAAAGGCAACTACTTGAGTAGAATCAGTTTAACTCCAGCCTGAGAATACAAAGCATAACTTGGGATAATTATAGCAGAGTAGTATTTAAATAATGCTTTAAGACTGGTAAAGCACTTTTGATTTTAACAACCCTTAGAGAGAAGTGCAATTATCACCTTCATTTTACAGATGAGGAAACTGAGGGTCAAACATCTACTAAGTGTCTAAGACAGGATTTGAATTCCTAACTCTAAATCTAGTGCTCAGTCAGTCCAATGTCACCTAGTTTTCTCATCCAAGATAAAAGAACCTAAGTTTTCTGTTAAATTAAGTCTCCAACACTAAAATGTTATACACTTTCTTTCTGTCATTCTTTGATATAGCTAATTTCCATAGTACCAACAGATGCCAGGAAGTTCTCTGGATGCTGAGCTTTGGCAATGTTTCCTTTTTGTCATCTTCCTTATTCAAAGTCTCCCAACATTTACCATTTCTTGACTATTTGAGAAGTGCTGGTTAAGTGAGGTCTTAGTATCTACTACATATCATGTATATTCTGCTGGAGGCCTGATAAGGAACGGAGATAGGGTGAGACAAGGAGACAAATCATACTGACTCAATCAATCAATAAGCATTTATTAAGCACCTATGTATGTTTCCCACACCGAGAATAATCCACTGGACCAGTGGCAAATGTTCTCTTGAATAGCTTTACTACTCAAATTAAAATCCCCCCCCCCCCCCATATTTTACAGATATCTTAAGTGCTTTCACTACTCTGGAGCAGGACCATATCATCTTATACCTGGACTACAGAAATAACCTCCTGGTTGGAATCCCTGCCACAAGTTTCTTCCATCCCTGTCCATCCTTCAGTCAGCTGCCAAAATGACTTCCCTAAAGTGCTGGTCTAACCATGCCATGAACCTAATCAATAAATCAATGGCTCCCTAATACCTCCAGGATCAAAGAGAAAACCTTCCATATATAATATCTCACCTGGGCTCTCTCCAGTTTTACACTTTACTCTCTTCCACACTTATTACTGTCTTGTGGATCAAGGAGGTCAAAGGACTCTCCAACTTCCCATGCTTTTCCACATTAAATTGCTAATGCTCTCACTATCTGGATTCAAGGCCTTTCCCAGTCCTCCTTTTCTCCTAGAGATTATCTTCCATCTACTCTGTTTATCTTGTTCATTAAGGAAAGGGAAAGAAATCCACATTTGCGTAGTATCTGCTATCTGCGAGGCACTTTGCTAAGTGTTTTACAAAGATTATCTCATTAGTTACAGGGCGACTTGCAAGTTTGTCTCCTCCATCAGAAAGTTGGCTACTTAAGAGACAGGACAATGCTCTTTCCCTTCTTTGGTTGCTCAGTGCTTACCATTTAGTATTTGGCATATAGTAAGTGTTCCATAAACATAAGCTGACTGATTATCTGCCGAGTTGGAAGAAAGCTGAATGAGATGGAAGTGTGTCCAGACATGTCTGAAGGAATGTGTGAACTAGAAACTGCTTCTTCCCATTGGTGCACACAGTGCCTTTCCCCGATTAAACTTCACACTGGTACTTTCCTTCACTAGTCCTGGCTTACTCTATACTGTCCTACTGCATCTTCATTCATTACCAAGTGTCAAATGCACAAAACTGGTCAGGAGGGCACTGAGAATGCCCTCTTGGAAGCGCACGCTCAAGAGTTGGGGGAGCAGGCAGGGGGAGGGAGGCTGGCTCTATGTCTGTTGTAGAGGAGGCCTAGAAGCTCCAGGAACTTTTCCCCAGTAGTTTTGTTTACATCTTCTTTGTTTTGCTAACTAGACTGTTAAGACTGTCAAGAAGGAAAAAAGCATCACTGGGGCCAAAGGCAGAGGCAGTGGGCACAGACAGTGCCCACAGACTTACACCAAACATTTCCACGCAAATGATGACCCTTGTAGCCTCCCTCCCAAAGCTCCTGTAAGGTAGGTGGTGCCAATATGATTATACCTATAGTATTGAGGTCAAGGGGCAAAACGGAGGTACCAGACCTAGTATGTGGGCCACAGGGATTCCAAACCCTGCACTATTTTCACAGGAGGGGGTGGGGAGGAAGGTTTCCTGATCAACACTGGCTGGTAACTCAAGTCAAAGGAGAGGAGCATCTCAAATAACAATGACTTACCCAGAGTTACAAGCACCAGCAGAAGGGAAGCAAAGATTATCACAAACAGTTTCAAAGAGTTTACATTTAGTTTCCCTCTCTTTTCAAGTTTAGCATTTCAAGCAGCTCTGGGCCCAGTGGGGTCCAATGGCTCCCAGTGCCGGAGTCTGGCCAGATGCATCTCAGGCGTGTTGACAGACCTGTAACTCCAGCTCAGAGAAATGAAGGGAGGGTGTAGAGAGAGGTGGGAAGACAAGGCTCTCAAAGATGAGGTGATTCTGAAAAGGCCAGAGAGCAGAGTCAAACCTTAGAGACAGTCTAGTCCAATGCTTTCTTATTTTACAGCACAGGACCCTGAGGTCTAGAAGGGTGAAGTAACTGACTTAAATGAACAAAAAGGGAGCAGGAAAGTTAGAATTTGAACCTAGTTACTGATTCCAAACCCAGTGCCCTTCCATTACAAAGCTAATGAACTCAGAGCAAGTATGTAGCTATTCCTTTAGTGGAAATTCTAATATTTACATGGGACTAGAGTTGCTGGTTTGGGGGCAGGACCAGGCCTGGAATATCCCCCCCCCCCCCCCCCCCCCGCCTATTAGGAGTTTAGGCTTAGCTCTGAAACTCTATCTTCTCCCTATGGCTTTCTATTGAGAGCCAGGTGGCACAGTAGAGCCCTGGATCTGGAGTCAGGCAGACCATGGTTCAAATCCAGACTCAAATACTTATGCTTATGTGAAGCTGGACACATCATTTAAACTATTTGCCTCAGTTTCTTCCACGTAAAATGGGGGTAATAATACATCTCCCTCCCAAGTTGTGAGGATCAAATGAGATATTTGTAAAGTACTTTGTAAACCTTTAAGTGTTATGTAAATGCTAGCAATAATTATTAATATCATTACCACTTCCTTGTCATACTCTGGCTGCTGCTGCTATTGTACTACCTTAACAAAATTGCTGAAATGTCTGATTTTGGAATTCTCTCCCTGGAACTGAACTGTCCCAATAGGTGAGACCCCAGCTCTATCCCTGCTTGCTTCTCTCTGGCCATCTTTTTATTGGACTACTCTGTAGGCAACTCCTCTTGCTCTGAAACAGTGATAAAATCAATACCATGACTGTTTTGAGAAAGAGCACGTTGAAAGACTGCCTTACCTATAGCTCCATTCATCATCCCTAGAACTTCTCAGACCAAAAGGCCTTACTTAACATACTGTTTCACCCATTAGAAGAAAAGCAGAGGGGGCAGCTGGGTAGCTCAGTGGATTGAGAGCCAGGCCTAGAGACAGGAGGTCCTAGGTTCAAATCTGGTCTCAGCCACTTCCTAGTTGTGTGACCCTGGGCAAGTCACTTGACCCCCATTGCCTAGCCCTTACCACCCTTCTGCCTTGGAGCCAATGGCTCCAAGACAGAAGGTAAGGGTTTAAAAAAAAAAAAAGCAGAGATGATTTCTTTTTCATATTTGTATCCCCAAGACTTAGCGTAGTGCCTGGCACAAAGTAAATACTTAATACTTTTATTTTTTATTCATAAATATGGTAAATAAAAAGAGAAACTATCTGAGTAAATATGACATCACTTTAATTCAATTTTGCACTATTCATTGTTTATGAGACTCTCTCCAAATTAATTAGGATATAGTCAGCTACCATTTTACAGAGTTTAAAGGAGGATCAAGAAAAACCTCTAAAAACATCATGATTTTTTCTTAAACCCTTACCTTCTCTCTTAGAATCAATACTGTGTGTTGGTTCCAAAGCAGAAGAGTGGTAAGGGCTAGGCAATGGGGGTTAAGTGACTTGCCCAGGGTCACACAGCTGGGAAGTGTCTGAGGCCAGATTTGAACCCAGGACCTCCCGTCTCTAGGTCTGGCTCTCAATCTACTGAGCCACCCAGCTGCTCCCTAAAAACATTATGATTAAGGTTCATAATGCTCCAAAGTATGCATCTTCAAATTTTTCTGAAAAGGTAACCCATTTAACTGAAAACAACAAATATGTGTAAGGCTGTGTGTTAGGTGCTAGGGACAAAGATAAAAACTCAATAATTCTAATTCCTAGGTGAAGGTAATGAAGATATAAAGTACTAGCACTAAGAGAGATAGGAAATGGAAATGAGGGAAGAGAGAATTCTAGGCATGGGGAATGGCCAGTGAAAATACTGAGTTGGAAGTTGGAAAACTGAAGTGTCCTGTGCAAAGAACAGCAAGAAGGCCCCTGTCACTGGATTGCAGAGTACATGGAAGGAAGAAGGGCTCTAGAAGTCCAACAGAGGATTTTCTAATAAGAGTTTACTGAGTAGAGGTGACAGTCAAATCTGAACTTTAGGAAGATCAATCACTTTGAGAGTGGAGGACACTGGACCAGGGAGACCAATGAAAAGGTTCCTACAATAATACAAATGTGAGGTGATAAGAGCCTACACTAGGATAGCAGTGTCACAGGAGAGAAATCTGCATATGAAATACTATAAAGGGAGAATTGACAGGATCTGGCAACAAATTAGTTATGAGGGGTGAAAGAACAGTCAAGGTTGCAAGTCTGGGAGCCTCGTAGCAAATAGAGGTGCCCTTGACAGCAAGAAGGAAGAGAGGAGCTGGGGAGGCTTTAGGGGGGAAAGATAAGAGTTCAATTTTGGACATGTTAAGTTTCCAATGTAGCTGGACATGCAGTTCCAGAGACCAAGAGGTAGTTGGAAATGTGCATGAGACTGCAAGTCAGAAGAGGCCAGGGTTGGATAAATCAATCTGAGAAGCACCTGCCCAGAGATAATTGACACTATTGAGTAGATGAGAAATTGTATTGATGGAGAAGAGGGCCCCAAGTTAGCAGGCATGACCTAAATGAAGATCCAGGGAAGAAAACAGCCAAATAGGAGATCTGGGAGAAAGTAAAAACTAGAGAAGAGAGTGATCAAAGGTGTCAAAGGTCAGGAGGGGTGAGCAAAGGCAGGTAGGATCCTGATAATGCAAGTCAGAGGCAGGCCTGTGCTTTAGAATTATTTGATAGGAAGCTCAGTAAATGAAGGTCAGGGTGGAAAGGGAAGGAAGCTATTCAACCAGTCCAGCTACTAAACACTCAAGCATTTATGAACCAGCTTTGAGGTCCAGTGAAGAGGCTGGATTCAGAGTCTGAGAAGCTGGACCCAAATCCCAGCTCTGACCATTACTAGTGATCTAGGTAATCTCTCCCATGTACCTTAGTTTCTGCATCAATAAAGAGAAAGGGTTAGACCTGAAGGGGCTCATCTATCTCTAAATCTATTTTTGGCATGCAAGGTATTAGAGATCCAAATCTTGGCCCTCAAGTAGCTTATCTTCCACTAGGAGAAAGAAACACCCATACAAAAATGTCAATACAAAGCACAAGGTCACCAAGAGCTAGAAAGATCAATGCAGACTTTCTGAAGTAAGTAGCCTGGGTTGGGCATTGAAGAAGGCAAAGGTGAAGAGGGAGTGCATGCCAGGAATTGGGGAATAGCCTGTGTAAGGCATGGAGGCAGGAAATGCCTCTGTCCCAGGAAAACAGCAAGTAGTTCAGTTTGGATAGAATAGAGTCTGAAGAAGAGTAATAAGAACAAAAAGCTAAGAGTTTGGCTTTTATTTTAAGAGGTAAGAGGAAGACACTAGTATGTTTTTAAGATTAATTTTATTATTATTTTGCCAATAATTTGCCAATATTAATTTGGCAGCCAAGTGGAGCATAGATTGGTGAGGAGAAAACCTAGATAAGATACATGTTACACTGGTCCAGGGGAAAAGTGATAAGGAATTATCAAATGGGCTTAATTAAAAAATTTTTTTAAATCAATTTAGTCAATATTGACTCAGATTATCTGAGATCAACCCCATGCTTTGAAATGATAAAGTATTGAAACAAAGTATAAATTATCACACTAAATTTACTCTTTGGTTTTAGAAACTTTAACTTTGAGACTTTTACTATTTTTTTTTTTTGACTGGGGAGAATTTAGAATTCCGGAGAACCCTGAAATCAAGCTAGCCTTCCTTCCTTTCGTAATGAGGACTAAAATCTAGTCAGTGGTACAGTGGATAGAGCCAGACATGGAGTCAGGAAGACCCAAGCTCAAATTTAACTTTAAATATTTACTAGCTTGGTGATCCTAGGCAAGTCATTTAACCTCTGTCTGGCTCACTTTTCCTCATGAAAATGGAAATAACAGTAGCAGCAACCTCCTCAGAATTGTTGTAAGGATCAAATGAGATAAGTAGGTACAATATTTCTTTATTTCTTTATTCCCCCATAGAAAAATGGGGGCAAGGGATGCTATAGCTAGAGTGCCTAAATATAGAGTACTATCCATTTTTATTAATAAGCCATACACATTCAACTACACTCTCAGGTAAGGTTATAAGAACAACATCCTTGAAAATATAACTATGGGGGTATTTGGATGGCTCAGTGGACAGAGAATCATGCCTAGACACAAGGAGATCCTGGGTTCAGATACTTCCTAGTTGTGTGACCCCAACCAAGTCACTACTCCCTTACCAATCTTCAGCCTTGGAACTAATATACAGACTTGATTCTAAAATGGAAGGTAAGGGTCTTAAAAATTTTTTTTAAAGAAAATGCAGGTATAGACTGTTCTAAAAACGTAAGACAAGTGTTGATTCTATTATTCAACCCTAGCATTATATGGTTCTACTCTGTTTTTAAAACCACTAAGTTATTGTAATAGTAGCTTTTTCCCTGTTCAAAAAGCATGAAGAGAAGGGTAGGAAGCCCAAATTTACATTTTTGACCCCAGTGAAAAGAACAAATAAAAGCACAACTCTGCTATAGTGACTGTCTTCCTGGAGTAGCAGCCTACAAGTGTGAGGAAGTCCTCATGTACAGAGTTAGATTGGGGTAAAACAGATAACCCCCCTCGTAAGTTCTAAGGACATAGGGAAAGAGCACACAATAGCAGATTTCCAGAGTACAAATATGAAGACAATAAATCTAAATAAAACTTCCTTAAGGGAACTCAAAAAGTAATGTGTAGAAGTTTAAGAACTATCAGTAGGTAACGGGTCACTTACTGTCCTTGAAAGTGAAGGAGAGAATGATTGTTTCATCATTAAAATAATGGCCAAAGTAGGTATATGTTGCTTTAGGCTGCTTGGCAATAAAAACTGAAAGATTCAGTTATAATGACACACCAAATATAACAAAATTAAGGCCCAAACAGATGATTAACTGACATGAGATCTAATTTTGCCCTAAGAGTGAATGATGAAGAAAGAAAATGGGAATTCATATGAAACAAAATACCTATATGACATATCAGCAGAGAATGCTTAGTGCCCACTCATTCAAATGTATAGCATATGTATAGTATCTCACTTATCAGGGGATGTGGAAATTAAACTAGTCTTATTCTAGAAGCTCATACACTACTTATATGATCAAGTAACACTAAACATATTACACATAGAAATAGAGGAAGCTGAATTGTAATGTCATGTGCACACACATATTTAAGGTGATCTTGAATAGTGAGACTAATGATTGGGAAAAAAATTGAGTGAAAGTTCCTCAAAATGATAGGTTTTCACCTTTGTCCCAAAGAAGGGAAGTAGAGATAGGTGCTACCACATAGCCTGTTAAAACACAAGAGCGGAGGAGATTTTCAGTGCAAAAGGGAAAGTGCATCTGACTGGAACCACAGAGACAAAGGGACAGATAAAACTATAAAGGGAGTTAAGAGAGAGGGGCAGGTTGGACTTCAAAAGCCATTTCTGAGACTTACTGCCTCTTGGGACTGTTCTAGTCATTTAGTCACTAAACAACAGAGCCCAAGACAATTCTGAAGACTTTAAGTTGCAGAACAGAGGTACTGGCTTCCGCTGGTTTTGTTCCCTCCCTGAGAGTTCTCTCTACCACTGAAATGAGAGGTCCAGACTATATCCTACTTTAAAAAATTCTTTTAGATGCCAAGGTCAAATACAACCAACCATCTATGGGATAACAAAATCATAGATGGAGGGCTGGATGAGCCACTGGAGATCATTGAGTCCGACAGTGTCATTTTATAAATGAAGACTTGTCTAATGTCATAACAGACAGTAGGCAGTAAAGCCAAGATTTAAACTCCAACTTTCTGACTCTAGACCAAACACTCTGCCTCCACTTCAGCCCCTTGATGGTAGTTCCTTGAGGTATCTGGAGATTAAGTGACTTGCATAACAGGGTTTCAGAGGACGTATTTATACCCAGGTCTTCCCTTCTCCAAGCTCAGGATTTAATTCCCCATACCACATTGCCTCTTCTACACAACATTTAACTGCAAATGTGCATTTTGAATCAATTTTATTTTCTCATTTTTAGAAAGCTCAACACATAAAACATTTATAACAACCTTTTTACAAGATGAAAATATTGCTCCCAATAACCTTACATATTTTCTCACTTTTACTAAGGCTCCAAAGGCCCATGCCAGTGAGTAATGCTGTAAGAATACAGAAAAAAAAAGAAAGGCTGAAGGTTGCTTTAGTATTCTATCTTTTAGCCTATAATTATCACGATACACTCCTCACTACTTTGGAGCACTTATTAAAATAGCTTAGTACATGTGAAAACTAGCTTTTAAAAGTTTCACTTAAGGAAAAGGTGTGACATCTTCATATTTCTAAGTAAATATATTCTGCTTCTCATGGGCTAGTACAAATTACAAGTAAAGTAAAACATTAATTCATGGGCAGTGCTGAAAGTTAATTCCCAATTTTTATCAACTAGAATTCAATATTAGCACTACTTGGTCAGATGACATACATCCTAAACATTTTAGGTGGTTTACATGATTGGTTTATTGTATGAAAAAATAACCATAGACAGTAATTATTCTATATGTTCCAAGATTTGTGGCCAGAGAGGCTGTTCTTTAAAATTTAACAGCTTAACAATGCACTTAGTCTGAACAGAGTTTAGTGACAGGTCACACCTACCCAGCCTGCACTTATACAGCAAAATATCTGCTTACTTAACTTAGTTAAAAAGCTCTAGGTCCTTTGCATGACTTGTGTACAAGTAATTCCAAATATCCATGATAATTTAACTTAAAAAAAAAAAAAACAAAAACTGACTGGGTGTGGTCATGGTCATAAATTAGGGAGAAAACTTTTTTAACTATCAGTAGCATTTTTAAAAGGTCAAAGAAAATATTACAATATTATTTCCTACTTAGAATAAATTGTTTTATGTTCTATTTTTCATAAAAGAAACAATCAATTTCAAAACATATTGAAGGCTTGAGAATAATAATGGCTCTTCCAAGTTTGTAAACCCTTGATGTCTATGATCTCCCTTGAACCTCACAATCCTATGAGTGGATACTGGGGACACTGTTCTTCCCTTTATAAATGAAGAAACAAAAGGCTCAGAATGGTGAAGAGACTTGCCCAGGTACACATAGCCAGTGACTGTCAGAGGCTGGATTACAATTCTAGTCTTCTGAAATCCACCTCTGACATTCCTTCCACTGTATAGTGTCTCAACTGATTTGTTCATGAACTTCTCTTTACTAGTTTCAGAACCACGTAAAACATGAAAAAGACTCAGATCAGTTTAAACTGCATTTCCCTAGAAAAGTTGTTCTAGAAGCCTGGGCACCCTTCACTTCCTTTGTTGCCTTGTATCCCCTCTCTATGGTTACTGTCCACAATTGAACAGTGATACTGTCACACTCCAGGAAAAAAAGGTGAAATCTTTGCTGGTTCTGTCATCAAAGTTCCTTGAAAATTATTCTAAGGTATTGGTGGGTGGGATGGGAGAGGAGTGTTAGGGATCAAAGTTAAGAGAAAGGGGGAAATTTAACAGATAACAGTCAATTCAAACTCTGAAAACTATGACCTCAGACAAGTTATTAGTTTGTACCTACACTGTCCTCTTTTGCTTTTAATGACTGGAAAAAATGAGTATTTTGGGGATCTATTTCAGGGCTTCAATGTAACTTAGGTAAGGTAACATGAATGAAGCAACGACATACAAAGAATCAATTACTTTGAATCTATTAAATTCTCCTCCCAGCCTGCTAACCCTCATAGAGGAAGTTTGAAGGTGACAAGAGGCTCCCAAGGCACTTTCCTAAAATTAACCCATTCATATTCACAGTATTCAAGAAGCAAGTGCCAGGTTCCCCCAGCCTTAGAGATGAAAGGATGACAAGGCCAAGTGGTTTGCCAAGGTTACATACAGACTTCAAAGATAAGTCGAAAACTTGAGGACTCTCTCCTGCAAGTTATTAAGGAAATGCTGAAAAACGCCAGTCCTCTGCCTCCTCTAGTACTCATTTCATCTCTAAGCTCTCAGAATACATGGGGTCAAGGGGAGTAGTAGCTTTTTCACTAAGAATGTCAGCACCTAACTAGATATGCTCAGTTTTGTCTGTATGCTTTATTAAAAGACCCATTGTGCCACCTGTCCAGACCTTTTGTGATATGGGCCTCTGCACTGCCGCTGGGATGGGGGGCCAAGAACTCCTGCTAGGACTGCACCGTCCCCGAGGGCCTGGACTCCCACCCCGGTGACAGAGGCTTAGTCACGCCTACTTTGTCAGTCTGGGGCGTGCCGGCACCATTTTAGAGTCCCACTTCGTGGGGCCGCAGGTGAAAAATGAAAATCCTGCCGAGTAGACGGCTGCCACCTCCAGCTTAGTAACCTGGGTCACAGGCTGGCTGGGGAGATTCCGCATTCAGACGACCAGCGACCCCAGGAAGAGGATCTTCCTTTCCTCCGGTGACATCCTTAAGGGAAGCCTGGGCCAGGAGCAGCACAGGGAGACCCGGCACGTTTAAGCAAACCCAGATCAAAGTTTGGGAGTCTGGCCTTTTTCAAAGGCCGCCAGAGAGCGGGCCGGCTTGGGCTTCCAGGAGCCCGTACCTTAAGTCCCGAAGTTCAGCGGGGGCTGAAGGACCCGCCCAGGGAGGAAGAGAGGTGGCGGGGAGCGATGACAGCTCGGCCTCCGGCCGCCCCGGCAAGGGAAGGCCCCCTGCTGTGACAAGGCCCACGAGGCGCCCTCTGAGGCCACCGCGCCTCTCTTCCTCGCGCCGGGTAACGACGGCGGCCTAGGCCGAGCCTCCCCGTGGTAGGCCCCGGCCCCAAACTTCCAGGCACGTTAGCGGAGGCGTCACGAGCGGCCCGCCCCCCGCGCCATTCCCAGCCCTGGCCCCGGCTCCGTCTCTGGCCCGGCTCGGCCCGGCCCGGCGCTGGACGAGAAGCCGGCGCGCACGCGCACTGGGCCTCTCACACTCGCCTCACACTCACGCTCTCACACGCCCGCCCGCCCGGGGGCTCCCTCGCCTCCTCTCCTCGTCCTAGCCCTCCTCCCCTCACGCCGGCCCGGCCCGCGCTAGCTCCCGCCCGCCACCGCCGCCGCTCTCACCTCCAGGTCGCGGCCTTTGTTCTTGAAATTCTTGAGCCGTTGGTTGTCCAGTTTCTCGTTGTCCGCCATGGCCGGGCCGGCGCCTGCTTCCCCCGCCCGAGCCCCGCGGGATCCGCCCCAACCCCCGCGCCGCCCCTCCCAGGGCCGCCTCGGCCGCCGCCCGCCCTCGCCGCCGCCGCCGCCGCCGCCGCCGCCTGCCTCCGCCGCCGCTTGCAGCTCTGGCCCCAAGGACCCGTGCGGCCTGGGCCGCGGCAACGGCGGCCGAACGTGTGTGCGGCTGCGGCTGCGCCGGCCGAGGCTCCCGCTGCTGCTGCCGCCGCCGCCGCCGCCGCCGCCGCCGCTCCTGCCACTGCCGCTGTCGCTGCCGCTGCTGCTGCCTGCCGGCGGAGAGGGGGAGGAAGCCTCGATCTGAGGGCCCCGGCGCCGCGGCCACGCCCCCCGCGCCAGACCTGCCCGCTCATTGGGCGCCCGGGCCCGGGCGTCGGGCGAATCAGCGACGCCGAGGGAGGTGGAGGGGCGGGAAGGAGGGAGCGGAGAAGTGGGAGCCAAGGGAGGGGCCCGCCCAGGAGGGGAAGGGAGTGGAGGAGAGGCGGGGTGAGGAGGCGGGGTGGGGAGGATGGCTGGCGGGAGCGAAGCGGGAAAGGGAAGGGCGGGGGCGGAGGGGAGGCGGGAGGGGGAGGGGCAGGGGCAGGAGTGTCCCCCTAGTTCAATGCGGGGGTAGCATTTCTTTCACTTTCTTTTAGTTTGGTCTGGTCTTACCTCTCTCACAACCCGCTCACTTGGTGCTTCCCACCTACTTCTCTCTTTTTACCCTTTCTCTCCTCCCCCTTCCGGATCTCTTCTCTCTCACCTCACCTCCATTCTTTCTCTTCTCTCCACTTGCTCTCCTCCCTCCCTCTTCTCACCTTCTCTCCCGTTTCTCCTTCATTCTTCTTCCCTCTTCCCCCTCTCCTCTCTCCTTCTCTCCCTCTTTCTTCCCTCTTCTCCGTTCTTTTCTCCTCTCCTTTCACCCCTTCTGCCCTCCCATTTCCTCTTCTCTCCCTCTCTCTTCCCCTCCCCTCTCCTCTATCCTCTCTTCTCCTCTTTCCCCCTTCTTTCTCTTCTCTGCCTATTCTCTCCTCCCACTTTTCTTCTCTCCTCTTTCCTTCCCTCCTCTCTGTTCTTTTCCTCTTTCTTCCCTGTCTTCCTCTCCTCTCTCTCTTTCCTCTCTCTTCCCTTTCTCCCTGTCTCTCTTTCTCATTTATTCTTCTCTTTCTTCCCCTCTTCTCCTCCCAAGATGTTTCATGCTTCAGCCTCTCCAGTGAGAGAATGGCTGGTAGGAGGAGATGGATCCAGACTTGAGAGATTCTCCTCCTTCCTTGATGGCCCTGCACTCCAAGGCTCTAAGTAAAGGGCTGATAAACTGGGGGATATTGCAGGGGCTAATTGCATGGCTAGAAGGAGTTGTGACCTGCTTAGGTCCTGGGATTATAGGTTTAGAGATGAAAGGGAATTTAGAAGTCATGAAGATCAGCTTGTTTTTTTCACAAATGGAAAGACTGAGAGCCCAAGAGTGCCTTGCCCAGGGTCACCCTGCTAATATACCTATTGGGCAGGATTTGGACTCAAGTCCAAGCTCAGAGTTTTTTCCACTGGACTACCCAGCTGCCTCTTAATGATTGGTGTAGAGATGAAACAGACTTCAGAGGTGCTTTCACTCAATCATGCTTATGGATCATTACAAGAGTGTGGATTTTGGCAATGATAATGTTCAGAGAACAAACTGGCAAGGATCAGAACCTTTTTGGTCATTATATAATCATACCTACGATAGTATAGTAATATAGTATCTTTTAAAAGAAAAAGGATGAATTCCAGTGACATCCTTTATCAGAAACTTCATTGCTAAAAAGAGAAGTACTATAGAAAACACAGCTTTTTCCTAAGATTTAATTTGGGCTGAGGGTAAGTAGGAATTATAAAGAGGAAGGGGAACAAGTGTTTATTAAGCATTTCATATCTGCCAATTTCTGTGCTAAGTATTTTACAAATATAAATTCTTTTGAAAATACAAAGAGATACTAACTAATATTAAATCTTCTCTATCCCTCTCCAGATTACCAGACCAGAGGCAACAGAGGAGGGAATCAAGGTTTGAGGGTGATGCCTAGGGGCTCAATTTGTGCTCCTGAAGAGAAGGGAGTAGAGTCTTTAGGGAAATTTCTTCAGTTGGGGACAAAGCCTTTAGTCATTCCACAGTTAGAGATAAAGCCCATTAAACCATCAGTAAATGTAGGTTGGTATCAAATTGTATAAAACTTGGAATCAGGAAGACCCAAGTTAAAATATGGTCTCAGGCACTAGTGGAGTCTCTCATTTGTAAAATGGGGATCATAATAGCAGCTACCTCACAAAAATATTGTGGGGGGTTTAAATGAAACAATATTTGTAAAATACTTTGACAACCTCAGTACTATATAAATGCTAGCTATTATTATTATTATTATTATTATTATTATTATTAATGACTGATACTTGACCATATCCTGTGGCTGAAAAACATAGGAGGACATTGGGCACCAAGAGAGCCCATATGTTGGATATCCAAAATCACAGAAGTGGATGAATTAGGTAGCATTGTGGCTAGAGCATGGGGCCTGAGAGTTGGGAGGACCTAGATTCAAATTTGGCCTCAGATATTTCCTAGCCTTTACCACTCTTCTATCTTAGTATTCATACTAAGATAGAAGTTTAGGGTTTTTTGGAAGAAAAGTCACAAAAAGGGAGAAAAGGATTAAGAAGAGGAAATCTGGAGACAGATTTCAAAGGCCCAAACCTTTCAATAGAGTCATCTCTGTTTAGCTGTAGCTGGATAGGGACAATTTTAAGCTCTTCCAGGGATATATTTTTTGTGTGCTTCAATGGATGCAAATAACTCTACTGTGAATGATTTATAAAGGTTTCTTTTTGAAAACAGGAACTATGTTATAAAAGAATTTCATCCTGGAAGACTCATTAAGTGAAACCTCAGTGTAATTGTATATCTGGATTGAGGATTGTGTTGATGAGTTGAAGATGAAAAAAAACAAAAACAATAGACAACCAGGGAGTTGTTTACTAAAATTTCTCTAGGTCAAAGATTCAAATAACCACATATTACCAAAGAAGCCCTACCCTGTGATTAGATGTCATCTTGCCAAAAGGCATCCTATAAACATTGGTGTACATGAGCATCCAGGCAGTTCTGGAAGCAAATTGCAGCTCTAGTTTCATGGTTGTCATGCCCTCCAGAGGGACTTGAGCACAAGATCTCAAAGACCCTACTACAGAAATTACCTTGGGCCAGTGGGAACAGCTTTCCACCGCTGAATCCCAAAGCTGTCTGGAGTATTTAAGAAGAGTCATATCTTTTATTTTACTAAGAGAATGGCAGTAACCAGAATGCCATGTCCAAAAGGACAGTGGTTGTAGAGAGAGAGGTCCAAAATCAGCTTCTGATATTCCCTGTAGGGCCTTAGGCGTCATTGATCTTCCCTGGGACTCAGAACTCCTGAGCTTCTGGGATCTTTTCCAGCTGTAGTCATAGGATTTTGGGATGTTCACTTGGGGGCGGGGTTCAGAGGGATTTTTGGCTGGTCCTCTCAGCTGCTAGAGCCTTCTCACTCATAGCTTCCTTATACTACTTTGTATTTTGTCTGTACTGAGCGAGACAGATATTCACAGAAAAACAGAGAGATAGAAAGAGAGAGAGAGAGAGAGAGAGGGAGGAAGGGAGAGGGAGGGGGAGAGGGGAAAGAGAGAGAGAGAGAGAGAAAGAGAGAGAGAGAGAGAGAGAGAGAGAGAGAGAGAGAGAGAGAGAGAGAGAGAGAGAGGGAGGGAGGGAGAGGGAGGGGGAGAGGGGAAAGAGAGAGAGAGAGAGAGAAAGAGAGAGAGAGAGAGAGAGAGAGAGAGAGAGAGAGAGAGAGAGAGAGAGAGAGAGAGAGAGAGAGAGAGAGAGAGAGAAGTAGCTAGATGATAGAGGTAGACAGGGAGATAGAGGCAGCTATGTGGCACAGTGTGTGCATGGCCTGAAGTCAGGAAGACTGATCTTCCTGTATTCAATTTTGTTCTCAGACACTTATTAACTGTGTGACCCTGGGCAAATCACTTAACTCGGTTTTCCTTAGTTTCTTCATCTGTAAAATGAGCTGGAGTAAACAGTCCAGTATCTTTGCCAAGAAAACCCCAAACGTAGTCACAAAAAGCAGGACAACTGTAAAATGATCCAACAACAACTAGGTGATTAAGGTAGATAGAAGTAAAAAGATATTTTCTCCCATTAGAATGTAAGCTCCTTGAGAGCAGATGTGGTTTTTATGTTTTCTTTCTATTTTGAGTGATTAGGACAATGCCTAGTGCACCGTGGGTACTAAATAAATGTGTGTCGAGATTGGCCTGGAAGGATCCTTTTATTGGTAGAAGGAACTTCTCATACAAAAACACTTTCCCCTGAAGCAGATCTAGACCTTATAATTTATAGTTTTTGAGAATTGTGTGAAGGCACTGAGGTCAAGTGACTTCCCTGTTTTTATATAACCATCATGTGTCAGAGGCAGGACTTGAACCCAGGACTTCTGGACTCCAAGTATGACCCACTTTTTACCTTACTGTATCTGATACAATTAGTCACAGGTCATCCATGGGCTAGTCTAAAATCTTCATTTAAAAATTGGTCACTTTGAGACATTTGCTCTTTGGCTTATTCAACCCCTAGCAGGTGAGATCTCAAGGATGTCAAGATTTCCAGACATCTGGAAATAGCTATAAAACAAAGGAGTAGAAAGCCTGTTTGCAAAGAAAAGTCTATGAAAGTGACTCATTTAAAAAAAAAAAAACCCTCACATTCTGTCTTAGAATCAGTAATGTGTATTGGTTCCAAGGCAGAAGGTAAGGGCTAGACAATGGGGGTTAAGTGACTTGTCCAGGGTCACACAGCTAGAAAGTGACTCATTTCTTGGGAGGAGATATTGGGTTCCCAACTTAAGAGAGACTCTAGTGCCTCTTTGGTGAACCTTTTACAAATTTGAGTGCCCAGAGGCAAATTCAAGCTGTCTTTGAGCCTAAAGAATACTGGAGAGAGTTGAGGGAGAAAATGCTTGCTTTGGGCTGCTGGACAGAGGGGTGGGGCATGCAAAGATGTCTTCTGGCACTGGGAAGAGGGGGAACTGGAACAGCTCCCCAAGTGCCAGCTCTGCACACGTGCCATGTCTTTGCCAACGCTGCTTTAGTCCTTTGTCGAATTCCCAAATCTAAGGTAGACTCTAGACCTCCACAGATTTCACAAATTTAAGGTAGACTCTAAACCCCCACACAATTCACAAATCTATGACATTAAAGAGCCCCTTAGGATTCCCCAAGCCAGTGCAGACTCTTCTTGGCTCCCATACTGTTTTTAAAAGAGATTGAGGGTAGGAGCACTGAAAAAAATGTGCTGAGACCCAGACACAACGGCTTGAATACTCCCTGGGAATTTTATAAAAGATTCACTAAGTGAAACATTTGACACCAGCCCTTCACAGAATCAGATTTTGAGTCAGGAGGGACCTCAGTGGTCATTTTGTCCAGCTCCTTCATTTTACTGAGAAAGAGGGAGATGGAAAGCCAGAGCCACTTGTCCAAAGTCTTCCAGGATATGACTGAGCTGTCAGTGGCTCTCTCCTTCTACTGTACACCCAGTGGCATGCACAAATGGAGACTCTTCAATGGGTCACTTGGGAAGTTGTGAAAATTTGGGAGTTGTGAAAATTTGGAAGAAGACTTTTCATTGCTGGGTCACAGCAGTCTTTTCTCAGGCCACTTCCTTACTGAAGAATCTACCCCACAGATATTTGTGAAGTCATCTGCAATCTTTTAATTGATAAGGCCTGATCAGAAACAGAAATAAAAGTAAGGGACAATTCTCATGATACCTTCGAAGCAGAAACAGCTTTGTGTGTACAAGTCTCTGAGGACTGTACATATTTCTCTTTAAACTGTATCAGAAATCTTAAAGCATTCTGTGATTGTTACTTATTTGGGAGATATCTTAGATTTTTTTGTGTATTTTAAGCATAAAAGTAGGCATTGTTTGCTTTGATAGATGAGGGTTTTTTAAAACTCCATTTGCATTAATTTATTTATTGAGCACCTACTATGTGTGAAGCATGATAACAGGCAGGAGTAGAATGGTTAAAGATAGAACAGATCTTCCTTTTTCCACTAGCCAAACGCAACTGAACATGCCCCTAGAGGGCAGCTACAATTGGACAGAGATAAAAAGCCCCAAATGAAACAATCTTACCTTCAAGGAGTCTTTTTTGTGGGGTTGGGGGAGAGTAGACGATGAGTACCCAGCAAGCAAATACACCATTTACACAAAGCAAATGCAAAGGAACTTTTGGGGGGTTTGGGAACCCCCTAACAATCGTAGGAATAGAAATCCATTCCCTCTTTACCTATACGAAAAGATGTTAGGAACAGAATGATTTGCTCAAGTTTCATCTTCTACCTTTCTCTCATTCTTGGCATTTTTTTTTTGGTCATCTATCTCAAGGATTACCAGGGACAATTACTTATTAAAACTGACAGTAGTTTCCAAAAAGCAGATCTCAGATTCTGAGTGTGACAGGGTACGTATACCTCAAGAGTAGAATTAGCTACTCTGTTCTCATTTATCTTGTTGGTTTTCATTTTTTAAAAATCCTTTAAGAGTAGAAGAACTTAGAAGGGAGGAAGGCAGGGAGGAAGAGAAGAAGGGAGAGGATTTGAAATTCAAAACATTAAAAAATATTTTTAAAACTTTTTACGTGTAATAGAGGAAAAATAAAATGTTATTTAAAAGAATGTAAGAACCTAAATGTTGCTTAATCTGATATATTTTAGATTGAAATATAATAAAAATGTTCAGTACAAAAATTCCTTTGTACTTGTCATAGGTTTAGTGTAGTTCAATCCACATAATTGCTGAGTGGAACAGCTAGGTAGTTCAGAGGATAGAGAGCCAGGCCTGGAAATGGATCTAGGTTCAAATATGACCCCAGATACTTCTTAGCTGCATGTTCCTAGGCAAAATAACCCTGTTTGCCTCAGTTTTCTCATCTGTAAAATGAGCTGGAGGGGGGAAATGGCAAACCACTTCAGTATCTTTGCCAAAAAAACCCCCAACAACAAAACAAATGGAGTGAACCATGAAGAGTTGGACACAACTAAAACAACAAAATGACAAAAGCTAGAAAGATCTTCAATGCAGAAATTTTATGAAAGGAGAAAAAAGCAGCTGAGAAAGCAGACCTGACCTTCCTCAGGAGGTTGAGAAATGAAAGAATGTGACCCAAAATAGAAAAAGAAGCAGGGGCCAATGGACATTTATACTTACCATGGGCCATGTACACACATGGCCCATTGTGCATCTCCCCCATTAGATTGTAAACTCTTTAAAGGCAACTGCTGTCTTGTCCCTTTTTTTTTGCATCTCCAGCACTTAGCACAGTGCCTGGCAAAAACCAAAAACCAAAAACCTAGGCATGTCATCAATGTTTCTTACTAGAGATGAGGCTTTTCCTAAAGAGGAGGGGGCTCTCTGAACTCAGAGGAATGAGAACATGGACTCACAGCAGCTGTGAGTTGAGGAATTACCTGGTACAAGTCAAAGTAAAAAAAGCAAAGGCCTTGTCTAGGGGGCACATGAACTGAGCTTTCAAAGATTCTAAGAGCTGGAGGTATGGGAATAACAACTTAGGCAAAGGCATGGCAGTAGGAAGTTAAATATGTATGGAGAACAGCAAGAAGATTGTGAAAAATATGTGAAGGGAAATAAGGGACAAGAAGACTAGAGAGGTAAGTGGAAACCATGTTGTGAAGGGCAGGAGATATCAAAGGCATTCATATTTGAACCTCGTAGTCACAGGGGTGCATGATGAATGGAGAGCAAGAAAAGAGTAGAAAAGTCAAAAAAATTTGACATCAGTGTTCTTGAGACTTGATAAGATGGGAACCATGACCATGAGATTATTCTGGAAGGCTATATATCATATATAGAATGGGAGGTCCTGGGTTCAAATCTGATCTTAGATACTTTCTAACTGGGTGACCCTGGGCAAATCACTTAAACCACCATTTCCTAACCCTTACTGCTCCTCTACCTTAGAACCAATATAAAGTATTGATTCTAAGACAGAAGGTAAGGATTAAAAAAAAAAGATGAAGGTTAGATTTGGAAGAGTGAGAAGTTGTTTTGTCTATTTAGAATATAGATTAATTTGAGGAAATCCAGGAACAAAACCAGGGAACTATGGTGGACAAAATGTGAATAAAACCAGTAGCAGCAGAAACAGATGTGATACTGTAGTTGGTGTATCTTGAAAGGCACCTATACAGAGAGAATAAACATATGACCAACTTCAGAAGCGGATCATAAGCCTTATGCAAAGACTTGACAGCAGTGATGGGGGCCTTAAATTATCCAGGCCTCTGTGGGAGTTCATTCACTGCTAAAGGAACAGTTAATAATTTTTTAATTTGACAATGACATTTTAATCTAAAGTTGAGGAAGTAACAAGGAGAAATCCTTTTCTGGATATGATTAACAGCAAAGAGGAATTAGAAAATTCTGGAAGCCATTGAGAAAAGATGAAGGGAATGACTATCCCATTCATCTTAAAACTTGTGAAGAATAGGTCAAAGAAAGCTTGGAATGTCCAACACACAACCTAGAATTCTGTAGGACGGATTTCAGAAGATTCAGAGAAATAGTTGGTATAATCCCCTGGCAGAAAAGTGAGGCCAAGCTGTGATGGGAAGCATTCAAGAATGAAATCCTAAACAAATAGAAGCAATTTGGATGAGAAAACAGGAGGTATTTTAAAAGAGCCATGTGAATACACAGGCAATGTATCAAGCAACTTAGATTTTTAAAGAATTAATTTTATTCTTTTAATTAATAAAAATCTATTTTCTTTCCCTCCAACTCCTCTCCCTATATGGAAAAACAAAAAACAAAAGAAAAGGAAAAGAAAAACATAGTCACCATGTCCAAAAAATGTATGTCTCATTCTTCATCCTGAATTCTTCATCTTTCTGTCAGTAAGGGAGAAATATGCCTCATCATCCACCCTCTGGAAACATGGTTGGTTATTGTGTTGATCTATAGTCAACAAATGTTTATTAAGTGTCTGGTGCGTTCCAGGTACCAGGCAAAGTGCTGGATACCCAAAGAAAGTCAAAGATAGCCCTGCTTTCAAGGAGCTCCTAGTCTAATAGGAGAGACAACAGGCAAATGACATTGTACAAATAAGTATAAATAAGACATAGTATATGTCAGAAATAATCTACAGAGAAAAATGACAAACATTAAGGGAGCCCAGGAATAAATTCTTGTAGAAGTTGGAATTTTAGCTGGAACTGTCAAATGGCCAACTTCAATTTTTAGACTTGTAAAGAGGATAGAAACAAGGATAGGTGACAAAATTTCATACAAGTGCATGATACATTCCTGTAAGTGCAGTGTTAAGAGTGCTAGCTCCAGAAGATTGTTAAAATTTATTTGTGGTTGGACTCTGAAATTTAAGTGGTGGTTGCCTGGGATTTAATTTCTAAATCCCAAAATGAATTACTAAAGTAAGTGGAAATTATGATAGTTTATAATAGAGGGAAGACATTAAGGAATGAGAGAGAGAGGGGGGGGGGGGGAAACTCCTACTACCTCTGAGCCAGGTAGAAATACTAAGGTCCTAATCAGGGAAAGAGTCTCAAGACTATGGGCCTTTCTCAGAGGTTTATGCCTCAGAGAAAGGCAGGGTCACTAAGTCAGCCTTTCACTCACCAACAGTGAATATTTAAAATGGAAAAGCAGTCTGAGGTCTCCTGCATGAGTTCCTTCAGGGGTCCAGTTCCTCTAGTCCACTCTGAGTCAGAGAATCCTCCATCCAACTTGAATCTCGAATGGAATATCTTCTGGCCTTTGATCTTCTTCTTTTTTTTTTTTAAACCCTTACCTTCCGGCTTGGAGTCAATACTATGTATTGGCTCCAAGGCAGAAGAGTAGTAAAGGCTAGGCAATGGGGTTTAAGTGACTTGCCCAGGGTCACACAGCTGGGAAGTGTCTGAGGCCAGATTTGAACCTAGAACCTCCCGTCTCTAGGCCTTACTCTCAATCCACTGAGCCACACAGCTGCCCCTGATCCTCTTTTTAAAGATCTTTTTCTCTTGTGTCACCTCCCCTAAATTTCACATCTACCAATCACAGCAGACACTTTTCTACAGGACTGCCCACTCTTTAGTTCACACCTTCTTTGTTTAGATTATATCTTTTGGGGTTGGTTAACACCTTTTTTGGTTAGTTCACCTTCTGTAGTTACTTAACACCTTTTTGTAGTTAAAATGGGTAGATCTACTTAAAATACCAAGTTATCACCTTTTGGGGATTAAAATCTAAAAATAGATTGTGGATTACAATTCAATCTTCCTAATAAAGGAAGAGCTAAGGACCTTCATTGTTACAATAAGGAGATTACAATTTAATCATCATAATAAAGGAAGAGCTAATTATCTTCATTGTTACAATCAGGAGATAGCTAAATCCAGTCTTCACAAGGTACACTGTGGGAAGATGACAGAGTAGGGCATGAAGCTTCCTCATCCTACTAATACCCCCACAAACAATCAAAATAACTCCACAGAATCAAAGCTAAAAGTAGCAAAAACAAACAGGAGTCAGGAGTGAAGCTGAATAGTTTGGGACAACTTGGAAGGCAGATTTCTGACTTCCCTGGCCTCAATCCCACAACTGTAGCCCCTGGGGGCACAACCAGAGTAAGCAGAGTGGAATCAATAGGGTAACTTCTAGGAATAAGATTGGCAACCTCACCTTGTTTGCGGAACCCTGGATCTTTCATCCCTGAGGATACAACCAGAATCTGCAAGGAAGGCCCTGGGAGCAGCTGTGTCTGCTGTGGCCTTGGCTCTGGTCTCCTTAGCTATGTGACCCTGGGAAAGTCACTTAGCTCCCTTTGCCTAACCCTTAGGGCTCTTCTGCCTTAGAACTAACACACAGTGTTGTTTCTAAAATGGAAGGTTAGGGTTTGAAAAAAAAAATTAAGGGCAAAGAGACAAGGGAGAAATCTTTGGAAAGTTGGGCCAGTTGAAGTAGGAGGGAAAGGGGAGAGCATAAAGGAGGAGTTTGCAAATTGGAAAGGTATTGGTTAAAGGAAATTGGACATCTGAGAAGGGATACAGCAGAAAGGAAAAGGGGGACAAAAATGAGGAGGAATGGAGTAGATAGGAATGCACAATTAGTGACTGTGACACTTTTTTTTCCCTCCAGTTCATTTTACAGTGTAAATGAGATCAATTTAACCATGGGAAGTAAATAGAGAGAAGAAAGGAGAAAAAACCAAAACCTGACAATGTATTGTTTACAAGAAACACAGTGAAAATGAGATATGCATAGAGGGAAGATGAGAAGCTGGAGCAGAATATACAGTATCTCAGGTGATCCAGAGAATACAGAATCACTGACAGAGGTGGGCCTAAAATGGATATAATCTTGAAGGGATGAACAGGTTAACTATACTATGTTGGGGAGTACTATGGTTAATGAAACACTATCACTACTGGACTAATAAGCACCAAGTGTTATAGCATCCAGATTTTTAAAGGAAAAACTAAATGAGATACAGATGGAAATAGATAATGAAATTATAATATTGGTGGACTTCAATTTTTCTCCTCTTAGAACTAGGTAAATTTGACCAAAAATAAATAAGAAAGACAGTAAGAAGATGAATAGAATAAGTTAAATATGATAGATATCTGGAGAATCTCCTCCTGCATGAGGCTAGCAATAGATCCAAGCCCAGGCATCCACATAATCCAAACAGAGTTTCTTATGGGACAGCAATGGTTTAGAGAGCACATGTATTCTGCAAAAGTCTTACTTTAACACATATTATGGAGATAACCCTTCGTTCCTGAAGGTTATGGCATTGGATCAAAACTTCGACTGGACTCACCACAAGACCGTCTCCAAGCTGGGTTCTTCCACTCCGAACTGAAATTAGCCTGAACTGACTTTTTACCCTTTCTTTTAAAGAAAATTTTCTCTTATGTCACCTCCCCTAAATTTTCATGTCTACCAATCATAGTAGACGCTTTTTTCCAGGACTGCCCATTCTTAGTTTTCACCACTCTTTTGTTCACACCTTCTCTGGTTAGATTATATCTTCTGAGTACTTCACACCTCTTTGTTAAACTTGCCTTTTGTAAGTTACTTGACCTTTTTGTGATTAATTTAACCTTTACAGGTACTTAACACCTTTTTGTATTAGATCTAAAAATAGACCTAGCTTAAGGTTCTAGCTTTACTATAAGGTATGAGTTAGAGACTTTCATTGTTCAATCAGGAGTTTACAACTTTATCTTCTCCTAAGGCATTGTCTGAGTAGGGTGGAGTAATTTTAAAAGTTCCCAATACATTCTTGATTCTTGTTAGACCAAGTATTTCCATTGTTACAATAAGGGAATAGCTAGATCAAATCTTCTAAGGTATAGTCTGAGTAGTTTTTAAGATTCACAAGACTAGTTAAGTTGATTCAATTAAATGCTGATATGAACATGGAGAAACAGACTTAATATTACTAGCTAGAGCAGCTGTGCATAGTTTTTAAGAAAACAAGATAAAAATATACAATAAGAGTGGTAAATTTATTCATGCTAAAAAAAAGTGTACTAGACCAGGGCAATTAGGTGGCTCAGTGGATAGAGAGACATTCATGAAGACAGGAGATCCTGGATTCAAATCTGACCTAAAATACTTCCTAGCTACATAACCCTGACCAAGTCACTTAATCCCAGTAGCCTAGCCTTTACTACTCTTTCATCTTGGAACCAATACTTAGTATTGGTTCTAAGACTGAAGGTAAATAAAAAAAGTGATAGACATCAAAATAAGTTGGAATTGGTGAGGAAAGCTAAAAACAATCAGAAGAGTCTGAGGAATTTCACTATAAAGAACATTGAGGGAGCATAGGATTTCCACTCAACATTGTTGATAGCTAGGAAGATTTCTCAGCTATCTTGTTTTTATTTTCTCTGCCAAGGAAAACAATCATCAAACTGGAAAGGAAAGAGCAAAAGTAGATAATAAAACGGTGATTTCCAAGGTTAGTTAAGGAGATAGTAGTGAGAGCACTACCTTTGGTGAATTGTCACTTGGGCCATGTGAACTACATCCTCAGTTCCAGAAAACACTTGAGGATGTGGTTACTGAGTCACTATCACTGATCTTGAAAAATCATGGCTAATAGATGAGATATGTACATCAGTCAGTATGAACAAAGAGCAATGTGTACATTTTTCAGAAAAGAGAAGAGGTTAGAGTCTGTAAAGTATGGGCCAATGAGGCTCACTTTGAGTAAAGGGTTGGTAAATGAATGTCTAGAATCAAAAAGAGCTGGCATGGCTTTAACAAGGCTGGACTAAAGTAATTTGCTTTTTTTTTGACAGGACTATTAGACTGGCAGATCAAGAGAATATAGTAGATATCATTGACTTTGATTTTATCAAAGCATTTAACTAGGCAGCGTTCTTGTGGAACAGATGGAGAGATGTAGGCTAGATGACAGTTCAGTTAGGTGAGTTCACAGACGGTTTATTGTTCACATAATGATATGATGTCAGCTTAGAAGTAGGGACAAAAGATCCCACCTGTGCCCTGTGCTACTCAACATTTTGGTCAATGACTTGGTTTATGACTTAGATCTATTTATCAGATTTTCCAGGTAACATGTTGGGCCAAGTGATGAAAAGTTATAGGATTTTTTTGCTTGTTTTAAAAAGAAACTTCATAGGGATAAATGCAGAATCTTGAACATGGATTTAAAATAAAACCGACAAGTGTAAGATGGGGAAGGTGAAAATAGATACCAGTTTGGAAAATAAAAAGATGGGGGATGGGGAGTTGTGGACTCCAAGCTCTATGTGAGTCACTAGTGTAATATGGTGGCCAAAACTGTAGTGCTGGCTTGAGCTGCATCGAGAGGCACAGAGTCCAGAAAGAGGGGAAGTGACAATTCCACTGTGATTTGTCCTACTTGGGCTCTACATAGCATGTTGTGTTCAAGTTTGGCGGCCACATTTTAGGAAAAGACATTGATGAGTTAGAGAGGGTCCAAAGAATCTACTTTGACCAGGATGAGCCATGGCCTTGAGTTCATACCACCCGAGGATCTTTTTCAAGGCATTGGCATGATTATCCTGGAGAAGACTAATGGGGGAGAGGATGGGGGTTTTCAGGAAAAGAAGGACTATTGCTCCAAGGGGGAGTTAAGCTTGTCCTGTGGGGCCCTTTAGGGCAGAATGAGACACAATAGCTGGAAGCTGTGGACTGAGGTTCCAAGGAAGTAATTCCCCCTCCTCCAATAATTAAAGCTGTCGAAAAATGTAACAGGCTGCCCCAGCAGAGGTCTTCAGATGATTATTTGTTTTGGGTATAGTCTAGAGAAAAAAGAAGGCCTGAATTCTAATCCAATTTCAGACACTTTCCATCTGTGTGACTTTGGACAAATCATTTTACCTCAGTTTTCTCAACTATAAAATGAGCTGGAGAAGGAAATGGCAAACCACTTCAGTATCTTTGCCAAGAAAACCCCACATGGGGTCATGAAGAGTCAGACATGACTGAGTCACTGAACTAGAAAATAGTCTTGTTCAACACCAATTCAACCAGATGGCCTCTGATGGCCCTCTGCTCCCAAGGTTCTCTGATTTTGTGAGGATTGGGAAGAGGAAACTTTTCATACTTCTCCAAGTGACCTGGGATGTTTTAAACTGATTGAGAACTTCCTCTGATCACAGGTACAGGGACTAGTTCAAACAGGATGTTTAACTGCAAGAACTCCACCTAGCAAACCACTCTCACTTTGAAAAAACCACCAGTTACAAACACAGGTCTGTCTCCCCACAAATACTCACTGCTGTCTCACTTGGTTAGGACACAAGATGTTTCTTTTTTCTTTTCTTCTTAGAGATCATTTGATGGAGAGAGATTTCTATTCTCTGTCCAACTGATTTTATATATAGTTGTATGGGTACAATGGAGAGAGCCCAGGAACTGGAGTCAGGAAGAATCATCTTTCTGAGTTAAAATCTGGCTTTAGATACTTACTAGCTGTGTGATCCTGGGCAAGTCACTTAATTCTGTTTGCCTCAGTTTCCTCATCTGTCAAATGAGCTAGAGAAGGAAATAGTAAACTGCTCCAATATCTTTGCCAAGACAACCCCAAATGGAGTCACAAAGAGTTGGATTTTACTGAAATGAATGAAAAACAAAAATATATACATATATGTATATGTAGTACACATGTATGCTTATTTTTATATGCATGTGTGTTATACCTATATTCATGTATCTTGGATTTCTGGTATGGAGTACTATGGACCCTTAAATACTTTTTCATTCATATGTAAGTATATATGTGTGTGCCCTTCGTAGTAAGTATTTTGGGATGAGAAGCAAATTAATGCCTGCATGAGAAGATCAACTAGAAAATTCATGAATTAGTGTCATGTTTCCATAATATTATATTAAGTTTTTAGGTTAAAAATGTCATGCCTTGATTTTAGATTTTATTAAATTCAAGACTGGTTGGGGGAAACTCATTTTTTTTCTTTAATGAAGACAAAACCATTGCTTTAAAAGAGATTATTTTCCTGCAAGATTCTAATTATGACTAACTTCTTCCCTGTTACTGTGGGACATTTGCTTCTGTGCAACAGTAGGTGTGGTATATGCAGAATTTAATTATGGCATATGAATTAGAAAACAGTGAAAAAGCAAAAAACTTTTAAGGCTGCGGAACTAATCCTGAAATATATACCCCCAAAGGACTCCTCAGCTTTCCATTTATAGTTCTGGAGTGATGTTATCCAAGACCCTGGGAGCTCTTGGAGAGGTTCTTAAACATAGTTTCACCAGATTCTCGAGATGCTTTCAAAGGCTGTAACTGTCAGCAAGCCAACTGAAGCAAACAGCCATCAGCCACTGCCATGCACGAGAGGGTGGCCAGAGCTCCTCCAACAAATGTCTTATATCAGAGTCCTTGCTTCATGCACTTTACTCTTCCATGTTGACATCCCAGAAAACTTTGATCCGTCACTCACATATTGCTTTAGAAGCTCTTCACTTCTTGGAAAACCAGTGAGGGCAGAGGAAAAAGAACCGTGGGATTAGTCAAGACTCAGGTTTAAATGCTGCCTCCAGACTTTGCTAACTGAACCTGTACCAATCACTTAATCTCAGTTTCTCCGTCTGCAAAATGGGAGTGTCAATAGTTTCACAGTCTATCTTGTTTGTTGTGAGTAAAGAGCTTTGTGGACCTGAAAGACTTTGTTAAGTAGGAGTGGAATATTATTAGAACTCGTGAGCCATTTTCACCCTTTTAATGAATGAGAAGGGGCTATGTGTTAGTCTATCTCATTTAGTTAGAATTAGCTATTGTTAGCATAGCTTGTCCTCCTGCCATGCTGATCCCAAATTACATTTGCCAACTTTTCTTCTGAAAATGTGTTTATTGTTTTTCTCAGTCTACTTATCCAGAGCAACATTTAGCTTATAGAGAGCGCGGGTCACTTAATGACGAATCTGTATACATCTTTAGTAAAGTTAGCCAGGTGGTGCAATGGATAGAACACTGGGCCAGGAGTCAAGAAGTCCCGACTTCAAGTCCAGCCTCAGACACTTAGTTGCTCTATGACCTGGACAAGCCACCTAACCTCCATCTGCTTCAGTTGTAAAATGGGGATCATAATAGTGTCCTCCTCCCAGGGCTGGAGGGAGGATCCAATGAGCAAGACAGGCTAGCCACTTATCAAGAGGAAATATCAAGGGAAGAATTTTGACTTTCTAGGGAATCCTTTAGAGTCATGACAGTGTGTAACAGAAGTGCCGTGGTGACCCTAGTGTAGACATTCTGAAACTGGTGAGGATTGAGTGCTGGAACACAATCTCTTTAATCAGCTGCTGGGAAGTGCCAAGCCAGCAGACGAACTCAGGCCTTTCTGAAGACAAAACCAGCACGCTATTCCCAGGCCATTTTGCTGCTCGCTCTACCTCGCCATCCTCAGCTATAACTCACATTCCATCCAGCCCGTACTCTTTCTTCTGCCTTCTCTGCTGTTTTATCTTTCAGAAAGGGCATGGCCTATGGTGATATCCACTGTCCCTGGGACTTCCCAAACCAAAACAGCCCTTCCTGACCGCTGCTTTCTCGTCTGTGTTGTCTTCTCCATGAGAATGTGAACTCTTCGAAAGCAGGGACAGCCTCGATTTTGTTTTTGAGATTCCAAATTCAGACACAGTAGGTACTTAATCAATGGGTTTTCATTCATTAATTCATTCTTTGGTGATTATAGAGCAGTTCTGAGGTATGTACGAGATAAAGGAGCTCATGTGAAATGACTTTAGGCTTTCCAATATGGTGAGAGGCAAAATCATCCACTGGACAGTTAGGGGTTGCAGAGAAAAAGATTGGAATCAGCTCCTATGGGGCTGAGGCTGAAGGAATAATCTCAGAAGCTTCGTATATAGTCAATGTTGATTTGACTTGATTCAAGAACTTCCCTTGCTAATTCCCCATTTAGCAGTAAATACTCTATAAAGGGATGGCTATTATATGGTCACATATTTAAACCTAGAAGGGACCTTTGCATTAAGCCCTTTAACTTTTGTAGATGAGGAAATTTAGTCCCATAAAGGTTAACCAAGATCACTGGGCCAGCCAGTTAACAAGCATTTGTTGCTTACTCTGAGTCAGACAATATGCTAAATGCTAGAGATATAAGAAAAGGCAAAAAGTCAGACAATATGCTAAATGCTAGAGATATAAGAAAAGGCAAAAATGTAGTTTCTAGGAGGCAAACCTGGGATCTGAACCCAGGTCTTCTCTGTCTCCAAATCTAGTAGTCTCTTCTTTAAACCTGACTGCCTTCCCATTGCATCACTAAAAAAGAGAAAGCAGATTTCAGTGTCTCACCAATAAATTCAAGTGGAAGACATCTGGTTGATCCCAAGGTGACAGGGAAGGTGACACCACTCTTCCTGGCTTTGTAGCTCTTCATGTTGACCGCCATGTGTGTGGAGGGCAGGCAGGGTGCTCCTCCGGCATCAGCTGGGTGACTGTGACTGTGTCTCCGGATTTGCTGAGGACTGCATCTTCCTCTGTAGAATAAGTGTGTTGGACCAGAAGGGCTCTAAAGTCCATCTAAATCTATGCTCCAGGAGCCACCATGAAGGACCAGCTGAGGCCAAACTGTCCTTCCTCAAAGGGAGAACCAGACCTTGGTTCTGATGTAATTGATCAAGTCAGTTTCACGCCATAGTCTGGCCTTCCTTGTTGGTCGGCGCACACATGTGACTTAGCTAGATGGCAGACAGTCTTTGTGAATTCCTGGTTGGTCTTTCGGGTAGCCCAGGTGGCACAGGAGGAAGGGAAGGGAATGCTGCCTAAGCCAAAAAGTTCTTCACAATTAGCCCAAGGATAGACCCCATTTAGTAACCTTAGGAGGTGGCAGGACGTATGATGCCAGTCTGCCCAGTGCCAGCGCTAAACATTATCTTGAGAACAACCTAGGAAGAAGCTACCTTTTTATTAAAGTGTATGTGTGTGTGGGAGCTGAGGGAAGCTGTTTAACTTTTAATAGACCAGGCAAAAGGTTACAAGCACTTATGATCTACTTCAAAGAAAACTATTAATTTCAAACATGTAAATAGAAAGGATTTCAATATACTATACTATACAGCTGGGTGGCTCAGTGGATAGAAAGCCAGGCCTAGAAACAGGTCTTGGGTTCAAATCTGGCCTCAGACATTTCCTGGATGTGTGACCCTAGGCAAGTCACTTAACCCCCCTTGCCTAGACCTTATTGCTCTTCTGTCTATTGGTTCCAAGACAGAAGGTAAGGGTTAAATCCCCCCAACAATATATTACACTTAATTCAAGGACTTCTATGTAGGAAAAAGATCTCCCCAAAGGGGGTACCCAGGCAATAGCATTAGGTGACAGTAATAAATGAATTTAATCCCACATACAGCCTTGTTCCATCACTCATCCATATAACTGTAAATACATAGTTAGAAGCACCTCAGATGATGAGGCAGGTCACAAAAATCACATCAGTCACTGGCAAGAAAAGGCCACCCAAAATAGATTGATGAACTAAGAGACCAAGATATTAGATAGGCCATCAGTGTGTTTATCGAAGTTGCCAAGAGTGATGACAGAGGCTGTTTTTTGTTTTTATTAATATAATTGATTTTCAGGTATCTCAGCCTCTCTCTGTCCTCCCTACTCCATAGAAAGCAACATCTGGCAAACAGATCTGTAGATACAGATTATGTCTTTCCTGTTTCCTCTTCTCAGCTCATTCTCTGCAGGTGAATATTCACAAGTTATTCTTCAAATATCAAATCAATGGCTGTATAGAATTTTCTCTTGGTTCTACTCGTTTCACTCTTCATCATCTCATGAAGATCTTTCCAAGTTAAAAACAATTAATTAGCTCATTGTTTCTTCCATCACAATCACATACCACAATTGTTTGGTCATTCCCCAGTTGATGATCATCCCCTTGATTTCCAGTTCTTTGCCACCACAAAGAGAGCTACTATAAATATTTTGGAACCTATAAAGTCTTTTCATTTTTTCCTGATCTTGGGAAACTGATCTAGTTGGGTCTAAGGATGTACACAGTTTTATAACTCTGGGACTAATTCCAAATTGCTCTCCAAAATGGTTGGATCAGTTCACAGTTCCACCAACAGTGTATTAGTGTCCTTACTGTTCCACATTGATGGTGTTGAGGTGGAAAATAAGGCTATATATAGTTATTGAGGGAAACAGAAGAATGCCCTAGAAATTGGTAAATGGAGGTAGCAAGTGCTGGGACTAGGTCATGCAATTAGATGCCAATGTCAAAGGAGAGCAAGCTGCTGAGTGAAGGTGGTCCAATGAGAATCCAAAGGTGTCCTTGAAGGCAAAGAATATACCCTGTCTTCCTTCTGGACCTTTGAAGGCATGAGAGAAAGAGTGACCATTATAGTGGACAGTAGCAAGCATAGAAATGGCAATTAAATCCATGGAAGCTGATGAGATCCAATGAAGTAGTATAGGGGAAGGAGGGAAGAGGGCCCAGGGCAAAACCCTGAGGGACATTTACTGTTGGAGGCATGATCTGGTGGGAAATCCATCAAAGGAGACAGAGAAGGAGTGGTGAGATTGGTAGGAAGAGAACCAGTAGAGAGTGGGGTCCTGGAAACCTAGATCTAGAGAGAAGAGAGTCTCAAGGAGGATCCACAGTGCCAAATACCTGAGCTCAAGAAGGATGAGGATTAAGAAGAGGCCACTCACTGGATGTGGCACCTAAGAGATCAGCAGCTTTGGTAGGATGATAAGGCCAGAAACTGATTGGAGAAGGTAAAGAACAAAGCGAGAGGAGAGGAAGCAGATGATTGTAGATAAGCTTCTCCACTAGGAATGATTCAGGAATTATGGGTGTTTATTTCAATTGCTTTGTTGTGACCCAGCACTAAGAATATGATTGATTGAGTGTTCCAGAGCTTAAAAGCATTAATTAATGAATTAAAAGCATCAATTAAGTACTTACTTTATACCAAGCACTGCAGAAAATTCTGGGGATACATTACAAAAGTAGGTTCCTATCCACAGGAAACAGATTCTAATGAGAAAGATAAAATTTATTGAGGAGATCAATTTAGCTAGGTGGCACAGTCGATACAGTGCCAGATTTGGACTCATTTAGACTCACCTTCCTGCATTCAAATCTGGTCTCAGACACTTACTAGCTCAGTGACCTTGGACAAGTCATTTAGCTATGCCTCAGCTTCCTCATCTCAGATGAGGTGGAGAAGGAAAGAACAAATTACTCCAGTATTTTTGCCAAGAAAACTCTAAATGGGATCACAAAGAGTCAAATATGATTGGAAAATGACTAAAAACTGACAACAGAATTTGATTTAGAAAGTTGAAGGGATGCTGCATGGGCCCGTTGAACTGTGAGGCAGGAGTTCTTTGGAATGAGTTCTTTGGGATAAAGTCCTCAAGGGCAAGGCCTCTGAATGTTTGGTGGTCCAGAGGGGACAGCAGGCAAGCAGATGGCAAAAAGACAGCCACAGTGGATAGCTGCATGTGATGTGGAGCATGGTCTGGTTACAAGCATTTGAGGAACCACCAACTAATGCCACCTTCTGGTGGTACCCACAGCATTCAAATTCAAGTGTTTTTTCTTTCTTTTCAAGAAGTGTCTGCATTTCTTTTGGAAATTAAAAACGTAAAATTAAATGTATGAAATTGAATGAAGTGAATGAAATGAAATGAAAAATATGAATAGCCTGGAGCCCAGAGCCTGGCAAATAGTACGTATATATAAATGCTTATTTTCTTGTTCTCCCCATACCATGTGATCAGTCTGCATCAATTTTCTCATCTCTAAAATGGGGATAATAACAGCTACCTCATAGCATTATTGTAGGGCTCAAAATGAGATATTCATGAGGTGTTTAGCACAATGCCTGATAGGTACTCAATAAATCCTTATTTCCTTTCTTCCTAATAAATGTTAGTTGATTGACTGACTCCAGGAAGCTATTGGGGATAACCCTTTGAGATATCATATCTCAATTTGGATTTTATCATAACAAAGATGTCAAGGCTAGGTTAAAGAAAAAGATGATGTTTCAGAAATGAAAGTCGCTGGGATGAAATATTCAAAAGATGAGCTAGGAAAGACACTGGTCAATTTTTAGAACTAAAACCTGAGATGGGAATATGTCACTCCCCTGAAAGCACCCTCTTCCTGGATACCCTCCACGGTGTGGGGTATTCCTTCTTTCATGCATCCTTGATTGGACCAGCAGGAAAAGGAGTCACTCTTGTTCCACACAACCATGCTCAGCCACCTCATTTCCTTCCAGGAAATTCACTCCCTTGGTCTGTATCCCCCACCCAGACTTGTCATAGTCATCTACTGGCCAAACTAAACCTAAAGAGTTGAGATCAGTGCCTGGATCCTCACCAAATTCCCATCATAACACCCAGGACAGTTCTGTTCATATCAAGAACTGACTTTTCTGGGGTCGTTTCAAGTTTGTAAAGCATTCTACATACATCATCTTGTTGGAACTTCCCAACAACACTCTGGGCTGGGAACAACCCATTTTATAGATGAACAAAAGGAAGCTCAGAGAGGTTGGACCATTTGGCCAGGGTCACACAGCTAGTAAGTGCTGGAGGCAGGATCTCTGAACTTGGATCTTGACTGGAACACTTAATAGCTAGCTACAGTCTCAACAGTATGACTTACCTAGAGCAGATTCTTGAGAATCCCCAGCTTTTGTTCCTTCACTTGCAGACTGCCTCAGTCCTTAGCTTTTCTTTCCTTTTTGCTTTGGAAGTCGTCTCTCCCCTCAAGTTCATTAGCACTTTCACTGGAGTGCAGAACTAGGGGAAAATGAAAGATAAGTTAAATGCTTATTTTGTTTGTTACTCTGTAGTTTTGACACCGCATGTAGTGGAAGGATGGAAAATCCTGAATATCTGGATCATCAGAGTTCAATGAGTTACCTTTTTCCTGCCTACTCTGATAGATCCCATTGATTTTACTCCCCTTGGCATTACACCTTTTTGGTGGAGAATTACAGGATTTCCCAAAGGCATCAGAAAGACCCTAAACATGGGATTTAATTATTCAGGAAGTATCCAGTGTAGACAGGAAGAAGTGCTAGAAACCCTGCGTGTAAAGAGGAGTCCACCAAGATGATGAAGGGCCAATCCTTGTGTGGCTCAAAGGGAGGCATCACTCTTCCTCCCCTCACTTCTTTCCAAGAAAGACTTAACTTCTGCCAGCATAGGAAAGAGGAGACCCCAGAGACCCCCACTCCCCTAGAGGGGTACCAGACTCAAGTCTACCTGCCTGTTACCTTTAATTATTGTTCGTGTTGGGTATATGATTAAGTCTCATCTAACTTGATTGCTTTGTCATTTGAGAGGAATGAGGATCCCAAGCTCTCTGTCTAAGGCTTCATCCCTTTTCTACATAATATCAGTTTGACAGAGCACACATACAAGGAAGAGCAAAAAAGATCATTTATTGAAATCATAGCCAGACAGAAACCAGGAGTCTACACAAGAGAATACATGTCAGACAATACAGAATGAAGGAGCTCTTCTAGGGGAGTGAGATAACTCAGCTCGGCCAAAAGAGAGAGTTCTGTTCTCTACTAGCAGCAATGCAATGATCCAGGACCATTCTGAGGGACTTATGAGAAAGAAGCTCTCCACCTCCAGAGGAAGAACTGTGGGAGCAGAAACACAGAAGAAAAACAACTGCTTGATCACATGGTTCGATGGGGATATGACTGGAGATGTAGACTCTAAACGATCCCCCTAGTGTAAATATTAATAATAAGAAAATAGGTCTTGATCAATGACACATGTAAAACCCAGTGGAATTGAGTGTTGGCTGGGGGGGGGGGGGGGGCGGGACGAGGGGAGGGAAAGAAAATGAATCATGTAACCGTGGAAAATTTCTCTAAATTAAATAAATCAATTTTTAAAAAAAGCAAAAGAGAGAGTTCTAGATTTCACATAAGGCGAAACACTCCATAGTCTCTAGAAGAGCAAGCTGGGGTAGGAGCATGATGGAGACAGCCAACTCTTCTCCTGGGTTCCCAGAGTCTTCCTTCAGACAGCCTGAAGTGGGGTTGGCCTTGTCCATCTTTCTCAACACTGGAAGCCAGGAACACCCTAAGAGAGACTCCTTGAGTGAAGAAGGCTTGAAGCTTGACGAGTCCCCTAAGGGGAGAACTCCTGTTTGAAGACTTCTCAAAGGGGAACTCTGAGAACTGAAGCTCTTGCCCCTTGCCAACTGTGCCTTGCCTCTCTCCCCCAATAAGGGGGAGGAGTCCCATCCCGATGGGTTTTGGGACAGGGCTTGCTTACACTAGTATCCTAGACAGGATTTCTGAGCAGTCAATTCAGTGGAAATGGTACCTTAGCCCAGCAGAGAGAAGCGTTGATGGATGGGTTGGTGGGTAACTATTTCCCGATCTAATCTTAGTTTCTAGAACTATTAGAAGAAGGAGAAAAAAAGACCATTTTGGACATGCAAACACTTTGCTCGTTAGAGGGAACCCCGAAGCGAAGGCTTTTTGCCATTTACCTTTCAAAAGCAATTGTGCAATAAAAGTTTGAAAGCTTTGTTATGAGTCATGTCTCAGATTAGGGTTTAACTTGGCATTTTGAATTCTTTAGCAAATAATCATGGTGAAAAAGGTTATGCTCAGCGGAGACCTGAAGGCATTTCACTGGGATGAATAGTTTCTGAAACCCAGGGACTGAAAGGCGTGCGTTTTTTCTCCCTGGCTGTTGCTGTTTAGTGATTAAGTATTTCCTCTGTGTATCTGAACGACTTTTTAGAAGTAGCAGAGAGAGATCTGCAAAGTCGTTATATACATCTCTTTTTGGAAAATTATACAGGGAGGAGGCCGCTAGGTGGCTCAGTGGATTGAGAGCCAGGCCTAGAGACCACGAGATCCTGGGTTCAAATGTGGCCTCAGATACTTCCTAGCTATGTGACTCTGGGCAAGTCACTTAACCTTCATTGCTCTTACTGCTCTTCTGCCTTGGAATCAATACACAGTGTTGATTCTAAGACAGTAGGTAAGGATTTAAAAACATATATATTCAATTTACTTTTATTATTAAAATTAAAATATATATTAGACAAAGAATGGGATAATCATTTGAGTTAAGATCAGCAGTGATATTTAATGAAGAGGTTATCTATGTTTTGGATCTTTTTTTGCTCCTGAGAATCCTATACCTGAGAGCTTGGAACCTAGCATCTTCTCAGAATAATTGGGATCATTTTCCTCCCAAATGCATTATTTACTCTTTACTTTCTGTTTTAGAATCAATACTGTGTATTGGTTCCAAAGTAGAAGAGTGGTGAGGGCTAGATGATAGAGGTTAAGTGACTTGTCCAGGGTCACCTAGCTAGGAAGTATCTGAAGCCAGATTTGATCCTAGGACTCCCCATCTCCATCCCCATCTGAGGTCTGGCTCTCAATACACTGAGCCACCTAGCTGCCCCCATTATTTACTTTTGTTTACATTTTTCTGCCCAGTTGAGCCTCTGGATGTCTTCTTGCATTTCCTCTTTTGCCTTGGAATTTATAAAAACATTGCATTCACTGGTCCTAAGATGCCTGATTGCACTTCTCTTACTCCAGAATAATTTCCTGTCTGTGACAAGCCATCTTTCAGATCCTACCATCTTGTTGTCAATCATCAATTTGAATATGCACAATTTCTGTGGGTAACTTTGTTGGTCATTTTAAAAGTATAAATAGCCCTTCAGTTATACAACCCTTGGCAGAATTCGCCTCCGTTGATTTCATTCCTTGAGTATTTCCCCATTTAAAAAATGGAATTTTCTTTTCATTTCTATGGGATGTTTCTTATGAATTCAGAACCACATATGTGGCTTACTTGCTCTCCAGCACAGCGGTCATTGCTAAGGACAAGCATACCCTGGCAGATGGAGTGGCATACCTTGGGCCAGATCTCCTTAGGTCCCCTCAATTGTCTTTTGAAGGAAATGCTTTTGGTTCTGGGAAAAGACTGGATCTCTGCAGAGAGGGTGACTAGCCTTACAAGAAGGCGGCAATGTGGAAGAGTGGAAAGATGACTAGACTAGAGCCAAATTCTGGTTTTCTCACCGCCATGAACTGGATGTTTGAGTTTGGGGCAAATTCACTCAACTCTCTGGGCCTCCTTTGCCTCATCTGTAAAACAGGAGAGTGGACTAGGTGACCTGAAATTCCTTCCAGTTCTAACAACCTGTGATGCTATGTTTTAGACATGATTTACATTGAATTACTGTGGAGTACACAAGGTTAGATCAGAGGATCAGAGACTAGAGGTGGAAGGGACTTTGGAGGTCTCCTAATAAAACCTTCTCATTTGACATTAGAAGAAACTGAGACCCAGGGAGGGAAAGGGACTTGTCCACAGCCACTCAACAACTTCCACTGATGGTCCTACTTTTACTGGACAGAGAACATGGTTAATTCAAAACAAAATAGCCTAAGAGTAAAAGTAGCATTAGAACTTTTCTCCATGGAACTAGATGACAAATACACATGCCATCAGTGGGAAGCATGGACATGTCTAGGGAATAATCAGGAGGGGGATATGTAAGGCACACATCATGACCAAAGCATACATGTAAGGAACATGAGATCCTGGATAGCGGTCATACTTGTAGAGCATATGAGTGATTGGGGCACTGAATAGATAGCATGCATCATGAACACACATTGCCAGGGCACATGGATGCAGAGGGACACTAGCTGTAGGAAGGATCAGGAGGACCTAGTGTGTTCTCCATCACAAGGACAATTAGGAGCATCCACCCAACGTGGTGGAAGGACTGGAGAAATGGCAAGGTAGCTGTCTACAGTTCTTGGAAGAGAGCTCCCTCAATTCTGCCTCTCCTTCCTCCAAGCTTGCCTTTCTCTGCAAGGCAGCACTGACTTGTGAACTAGGGGAAGGGCTCATGGTGGCTTTTCCCAAACAGAATCAGTTCTCTAACTCCTCTCCTCCCTGGATTTATTATATTTCAGTGTGTCCTGGCCATGGGACTATGACATAATGATGCTTCTTCCCTCCAGTGATGGACAGGCACACTTTACTCAGCAGAGAAGCAATAGAATAATATACTCTAGTAATAAAAAGTTCAATAAACTACCTGCTGTTTAACTGTCCTCCAGTAACCTCTTCGAGACTCAGAAAGTACAAAAGTTGAGCATTCTAGGAAATGTCTGGTTCAGTTTACATAGTCCTCATAGGTGCCCCTACCTAAGTGGACAAAGGAGTAGGAGCATACATAGCACATAGTACATGTGAAAGTAATGCTTGAGGGGTTGCAAGATAGTTCAATGGATAGAGAGTCAGGCCTGGAGACAGAAGGTCTTGGATTCAAAACTGTCCTCAGACACTTTCTAGCTGTGTAGCCCTGGGCAAGTCCCCTAACCCTCATTGCCTAGGCCTTGTCACTCTTCTGCCTTGGAACCAATACTTATATCAATTCTAAGACAGAAGCTAAGGGTTAAAAAAAGAAAGAGATATAGAGAGACAGACAAACATAGACACAGACAGAGAGAGAGACAGAGAGAGAGGGAGAGAGAGAGAGGGAGGGAGACAGAGAGAGACAGAGAGACAGAGAGACAGAGAGAGAGAGGAGAGAGAGAGAGAGAGAGAGAGAGAGAGAGAGAGAGAGAGAGAGAGAGAGAGAGAGAGAGAGAGAGAGGGAGGGAGAGAGAGAGAGGGAGAGAGAGAGACAGAGAGAGAGAGACAGAGAGACAGAGACAGAGACAGAGACAGATGTTAGGCATCCATCTATCAGAGATGGCCATCAGGTGAAGACTCAGTAACTGCAGGAATTTGGCAGTAGGACCCTTTCCCAGTAAGATCATGGACTCAGGATCTGGGGTGAATTAGAACCTTAGAAGATGCATGTTTTGGGGGTCCTGTTGTTGCTACAAATGATTCTTACTTCAGCTAACTTCTTTTCTTTGGACCTTGGGATGGACAGATATGGACAGGCCAGCCAGACAGAGACTCTCTGCTCTGCCTGCCATCTTGCTGCTTCTGTAACTGCTCCCTCACAAGGATACCACTCTTGAGTCTCAGTTCCCATTGCTGGTGGTGGAGAGGCAAGTCAATCCCCTTTGTTGGAGGAAGGCACATGACCAGAGCACACATGACTGATGCAACATGTACAAAAATGTCTTCTGGGGATGTCATCACATTACCCTCACTAGTCCTGCTCCTTTGTGAGACTTCTTTTTGGGTTATAGTCTGTCTCTGCTTGGCTATTTTTTGCTACTGTCACCTACTGGGCCTCTGCTACGATGCTATAACCTTATAAAAGTGGATTCTGACTTCTTTTTTAGCTTAGAATGCAGAAAGGAAGCTTTTAGGGGAAAAGGAAACCCTTTATTTAGACAGTCATTAGACTAGGAAAAAACCCTTTACTTCTTTCTCTGTGTAAAAAGACACATCTGTTAAGTGAGAGGTCTATTGACCCCCTGAGCCAGAGTCTCCAGAGGTCAAGCTTTTTTGCAAAAAACAAAAACTTATAATTAAAACCCCCAGTACTAAAATTTGTCCTTGAAGCTACTTTCTCCTGCCAGCAGGGACCGTGGTGTGGCCTTGTTCAAAGTCTCTTTCTGACTTAGGGTTAGAAAGTTCCCTTTGACTTCTGATAGTTTGCCAAGCTGTATGCTCCTCAGAGTATTTCAGGGACAACCTTCCAAAAACCTTCAAAGGTTTGCCTAAGGTTGAAGCATTGTGGTTGTCCTCAATCCTCTTCCCCTTTCCCCAAATCCCTGGAGTAGACCATGGAAAAGAAGAGGAAGGGGAAGGCAAAACTAATAAGATAAGTTTTAAATAAATTAAAGAAAAACAGGTGGAGCAAATCTGTGGCACGTTCCACTTCAATCCATTGTTCCACATTTCTGTTTTTCTTGTACAGATGTGACTGGGAAAAAATAAAACAAAACTCCATAGGTTTTGAGCTGCCCTACTTGTAAAATGAGTACAGCATTCTTCATTGATATTTTGATTGATTGCCATGACTAGTGAATAGGATAATGTGTATAAAATCCCAATGTGGTCTTTATTGTTATTAATAATATCATTATTATCAAATGATTGGAGAAAAAGCATACTGTAGTAGATAGAGGGCTGTTCTTAGAATTAAGAAAGATCTAGATTCAAGTTCTGATTCTGATAAGAATTATCTATATGACAATGGACAAAGAATTTAGAATTATAGAAGGACAATAGAGATCCTCAAGTACAATCTGCTTCCTTAAAAGAAATAGAAGTAAAATGACCTACCCAAGGGCACACAGGTAGTAAGCCAGAAAGCTAGTGTCTCCATTTTTTGACTCATTTTACTTGTTCTACTGCCACCATCTTGCTTCAATGCCTCCAAGTGACTTAGTAAGACTCCAGACAGGGGCCAATCTACATCAGTGAAAGAGTTTCCATGATGAACCAAAAGGGGGGGGGGAGGAAGAAAAAGGAGGAGGAGGAGGAGAAAACTCCCTGCCTCTCAGGAGATAAGATAGACAAAGCACTTTGTAACCATAAAACATGATATAAGTGCAAGCTTTTTTGATTAGAATAAAATATGCATACACTTTCAAGTAAGACAGTATATGATAAATGCCATAGGAGGGGTACAATTGATAGCAGTAAGATGAGAAAGGAGGATGTGATAGGAGAGAAATTAAATGTTGAAGTTTGCTATTAAAACTCAAAATGGCATTAAGACATTTGTGGTTAGTCTCGTCCAACCCTGTGATACCATTTAGGGTTTGCTTGACAAAGATACTGGAGTTGTTTCCCATTTCCTTCTACAGCTCATTTTACAGATGAGGAAACTGAGGCAAACAGGGTTAAGTGACTTGTCCAGAGTCACCAAGCTAGGAAGTGTCTGAGGTTGGATTTGAACTCAAGTCTTCCTGACAGCAGCCCTGGACCTCTAACCACTGCGCTGCCTAGCTTTTGGGACACCCTATATACAAATATATATATATATATATATATATATATATATATATATATATATATAAGCGGTGGAGGGAAAGCACTAATCACTGGGGATGAGGAGAGGTAGTGACCCCTAATTTAAGGGTTGGGTAACAGAATTTAAGATTTCACAAACTTAGTAGTTCTTCCTTAAAATGGCTTACCTCAGCCATGAAAACAGAGACCTTGATGCCAAGACATTCGGAAACTAGGATTAACTTTCTCTTCAAACATCGTGTTATGGAAAGCCCAATGGTCCCAAAGTCTAGAATTACAGGACATAATGATAACAACAACAATAACAAAAACCCACACAATATTAACAAAATACAAGGCTCAGCTCCCCAAAGTAGTTACAGAAAGGTCATCACTTCTCCATTGAAAAAGAGGCAAAGGCTCAAAACATTTCCTCAGAGCACTTGATAAACTGGTTAATAATTTACAGAAATGCTTCTGGGATAAAGAGCCCAGATTGCTACGGGTGACAGTATATAACACATTGATAGATGTGTTCAATGCCTCTGAGACTGGTTTGCCTCCCAATGGGGTCCATGAAATGGCTAAGATTCAAAAAGACCCTTCATAGATGACATCCATATGAACTCAGTCAACAATATATTGACAAAGAAGTATTGTTCAAATGAATCATATAATCACAGAATTCTGTGATCCATTGGAAGGAAGATCAGTGGCTTTCCAGTCCAATCCACACAAGAAAGGAATCCCCCCACTTCCACCTCTCCAACAAATGGCCATCCAACAAATGACCCTGCTTGCAGATCTCCAAGGAGAGCATCCATCATTGAAAGAAGCTCATTCACTTTTGGATAGCTTCAGTGAGTGGGAAGTTTCTTGTGTCATCAAACCCAAATCTTCCTCTTTCTAACTTCCTGGTTCTGACTTCTGGAACCAAATGAAATGAACTTGAACTGTCCTAAACATGGCAGCCCTTCAAATGCTTGATAGCAGCTATGATATTTCCTCTTGAACCCATTAATTCTCTTCTCCAGGATAAACATTCCCACTTCTTCCTATTAATCCTCATCTTATTTAGATTCAAGGCTCTTGTGCATTTTGGCATAGTGGTATTTGAGGCATGGATTTTAATGCTTATTCTTTTCTTGGATTTTGATTCTTGCTACATTTCTGGGTGTCTCAGCTGTTCTTCCTCTTTCTTTGTGGCTACCACTTCTAACTTAAAGAATATATGTAGGTAGTCTTTCCCCTTCTTCATCCCTTTTAGTTTAAATCCCCTCGATGAGATCTTCAAGACAGTTGGAAGATGTATTTCTGCCAACCTTTGTGCAATGTACTTTCTCTCTGGCCAGGAATCAGTTGCCTCTAGATTACTGGCCATTGGGCAGAAATCCTAATCACCTTCTAAGATGCCACCTTCCCAATTCAAATTAATTTTGATTAAGCATCTTACTTATCATGTCTTGTAGCACAATAGTATTCCATTACAATTGAACATCTCAACTTGTTCGTCCATTCTCCAATTGATGGTCATATCCTTGATTTCCAATTCTTTGCCAACACAGAATGATATATATGCTATAAATATACAAAATAGATCCTTATCCTTTTACTCTGATCTCATTGGGATATAGTAGTGGTACTGCTGGACCAAAGGGCATGCATAGTTTTATATAGTACTTTAAGCATAGTTTCAAGTTGCTCTCCAAAATGGGTGGACTAGTTCCCAAATCCATCACCATTGCATTAGTGTCCTCATTTTTCAACGTCTACTCTAACATTTGTTCTTTTCCTTTTCTGTGTCATGTTAGTCAGCCTGATAGGTGTGACGTGGTATTTTAGAGTTCTTTTAATTTTCATTTCACTAATCAATAGTGATTTAGAGCATTTTTTTCCATGTGGCTATTGATAACTTTAATTTCCTTCTGAAAACTGCCTGTTCATATCCTTTGGCCATATAGCAATTGGGGAATCGTTCTTATTTTTATAAATTTGGCTCAGCTCCTTATATATTTGAGAAATAAGGCCTGTATCAGAGAAACTTATCAAAAAAGTTTTCCCAGTTTCCTGTTTTTCTTCCAATTTTGGCTGCATTAGTTTTGTGTGTACAAAAGCTTTTTTTATTTCATGTAACCAAAATGATCTATTTTACTTCCTGTAATGTCCTCGATCTCTTGTTTGGTCATAAACTCTTTCCTTATCCACAGATCTGATCGGTACATTTTCTTAAACTCCCCTGATTTATGAGATCACCCTTCATGTCTAAATCATTTCTTCCTTTTGACCTAATCTTGGGATATAGTGGGAGATATTGATCTATGCATAGCTTCTGCCAAATTGTTATTCAATTCTCCCAGAAGTTTTTGTCAAATGTTGTTCTTGCCCCCAAAGCTTGTATCTTTGGGTTCACCAAACACTGGATTGCTACAGTCACTTACTACTATGTATTATGTACCCAATCTATTCACCTACCATTCTATTTCTTAGCCAGTACCAGATTGTTTGATGATTGAATCTGGAATTTCTAGGCTGCTTTTTTAACATCTTTTTTATTGATGTCCTTGATAGTCTTTTGTTCTTCTAGATGAATTTTATTTTTTTTCCTAGCTCTATAAAATAATTCTTTCTTAGTTTAATTGGTTTTAGGTAGAATTAGGCAAATTAGGTAGAATTATTATTTTATTACATTAGCTATGCCAACTCATGAGCAATTAATACTTCTCCTATTGTTTAGATATGTCTTTATTTGTATGTAAAGTGTTTTGTAATTGTGTTCATATAATCCCTATATTAACAGGTATTTTATATTGTCTGCAGTTATTTTAAATGGAACTTTGCTTTCTATTTCTTCCTGTTGGGCTTTGTTGGTAATATATAGAAATGCCAATGATTTATGTGGATTTATTTTATATCCTGCAACTTTGCTGAAGTTGTTAATTGTTTCAACCAATTTTTTTTTGTTGATTCTCTAAGTAGACCATTATGTTATCTGCAAAAAGTAATATTTTTGTTTCCTCTGCTTATTTTTATTCCTCCAATTTCTTTTTTTATTCTCTTATTGTTATAGCTAGCATTTCTAGTACAATATTGAATAATAGTGATGATAATGGGCATCCTTGCTTCACTCCTGATCTTATTGGGAGGTTTCAAATTTATCCCCATTACAGATTCTGCTTACTCTTGATTTTAAGAAAGGTTCCATTGATTCCTATGCTTTCTAGAGTTTTTAATAGGAATGAGTGTTGTATTTTGTCAAAGGCTTTTTGGGCATCTATTGAGATAATCACATGCTTTTTGTTGTTATTGTTATTGATATGGGCAATTATACTCATAGGTTTCCTAATATTGAGCAAGTCATACATCCTAGTATAAATCCCACCTAGTCAGAGCAGAGTAATGAATTTTGTAATGAATTGCTAGAATCCCCTTGCTAGTATTTATGTAAAATTTTTGATGATATTCATTAAGGAAATTGGTCTGCAGTTTTCTTTCTGTGCTTTTGCTCTCCTAGAATAGGTACCCAAACTATGTGTCATAAACGGAATTTGGTAGGACTCTTTTTTTAGTTATTTTTTCGAGTAGTTTATATAATATTTGAATGAATTGTTCTGCAAATGTTTGGTAGGATTAATTTGTAAATCAATCTAGTCCTGGGGATTTTTTTTCTTGGGAACTCAATTATGACTTTTTCAATTGCTTTTTTCTAACAAAGGTTATATAAGTATTCTTTTTCCTCTCCTGTTAATCCAGACTGTTTTTATTTTTGTAAATATTCATTCATTTCACTTAGATTGTCAGTTCTATTGGCATCTAATTATGTAAAATAACTCCTAATAATTGCTTTAATTTTATCTTCACTGGTGGTGCATTCACCCTTTCACTTTTTGATACCAGTAATTTGATTTTCTTTTTTCTTTTTTAAATCAAATTAACCAAGTTACAAAAATGCATCTCCCTCTCTTTTTTGCAGAGGTGAGGAATTATAAGAATGGAATGTCATATATTTTGGCAGAATCAATTAATCTATGAACTAATTTTGCTAAAATGCCTTCTTTTTAAAAATTATTTGTTTTAAAGAAAATCTTGCTTGGCAGCAGGGGAAAGGTATTCAGAAATGAAGGTGGTAGAGAACAAAAGATATCAATAAACTGCAATGTTGTAAAAAAGATAAATTTTTAAAAATTTAATTAAATTATTTAAAATAAAATCCCATAAAAATAATCAAAGCTTATATATTAACACTATGCAGAGAAAAATAAAGTAGAGAAATACTATGAAAAACTCAATTAAGACCCTCCAGATTGAAGAAACACATATTTTAACTGTTAGTGATTTCAGTGTTTATTGTTGTTCAGTCTTGTCTGACTCTTCGATGATCCCATTTAGGGTTTTCTTGAGAAATATACAAGAATGGTTAGCCATTTCCATCTCTAGTTCATTTTCTAAAGGAGGAAACTGAGGCAAAAGGATGAAGTGACTTGCCCAGGGTCACACAGCTAGTCCATATCTGAGACTGGATTTGAACTCAGGAAGATGAATCTTCTTGATTCCAAGCCAAGTGCTCTATCAACTGGACCACCTGACTGCCCCTCAGGAGCTAAGGAGACATCAATCCCACATCCTCATTGAAAGGTCTGCCAATTAGGGTTGTCTTACTCTCATACATGAATTGTTTTACTCTTGTCTAATAAAAGCAGCTCAAAGATGGAATTAAGCCAGCTCCATTACACTGCCTGATGTCCGGTGAGCTGGTCCTATGCCAGTTGCTTGATACATTGGGATGTCACTGAATTCATCCTGTCCTTATTTCCTGAGTTTGTCTTCAACTGGTCAGAATGAGGACAGAAAAAGACTTTCTTTTCAGTCTCTCTTTCTCTGTCTCTCCCTCCCTCCCTCCCTCCCTCTCTGTTTCTCCGTTTCTCTCTGTCTCTTGGTCTCTCTCTCTCTCTCTGTCTCTCTCTGTCTCTCTGTCTCTTGGTCTCTCTCTCTGTCTCTCTCTCTCTCTGTCTCTCTGTCTCTTGGTCTCTCTCTCTGTCTCTCTCTCTCTCTCTGGTCTCTCTCTGTCTCTCTGTCTCTTGGTCTCTCTCTCTCTGTCTCTCTGTCTCTTGGTCTCTCTCTCTCTCTGTGTCTCTCTATCTCTTGGTCTCTCTCTGTCTCTTGGTCTCTCTCCCTCTCTCTGTCTCTCTCTGTCTCTCTCTCTCTCGTCTCTTGGTCTCTCTCCCTCTCTCTGTCTCTCTCTCTGTCTCTCTGTCTCTCTCTCTCTCTCTCTCTTAGTCTCTCTCCCTCTCTCTGTCTCTCTCTCTCTCTGTCTCTCTCTCTCTGTCTCTCTCTGTCTCTGTCTCTCCCCATCTTTCTCTCTCTTCCTCTCTCCTCCCTCTCCCTCTCTTCTACCCCCTACTCTCTCCCACTTTCCCTCTTCCTCTCTTTCTATCTCTGTCTCTCTACCTCTCTACCTTTCTAACTCTAGATAGATATAGACAAATATCTTATCTATAGGTAGATATATACATATATACTGTTATGTATGAATGTATATATGTGTAAATGTATATATACACAAATTACACATATATGCATATAACATTTACATACATACATATATGTTGAATACTTCTGGAAAAGTAAGCCTCAGATAATATGCCTCCAAATAAAATTGATTATATTTTTAGATAGAAAATGACTCATCAACGTTAGAATCATTTCTGAATCAGCTGTTTGTATAAAGTCATCTGCTAACTTGTTTGAACAAAGATCAACTTTAATAAAAAAAAAGAAAGAAAAAATAAAAGTGGGAAACAGATATTGTATACAAGGAAGCCCCTAAAATGGGAAGTGGATGGAAGAAAGTACATCAGTACTGATTATAACCATTTTGGACAGAAGTTTAAGCCATGAAAACCAATTGTCAAAGTGAGATCAGAGCAGTAAGAAAATCACCTCAGCAAACACCGGCTCTTCTTGCCAAAGAGGGAGAGAGACCGCAGACAAGGGCAGTCACAGCTTAGAATCTAAATGCATTGACAAGATCTCATGGAGTGAGCTTCTGAAAGATGAGGAACGCGGTTACTTCATAAAGCCCTCAGAAACAGTAGGAAGAAAAACACATTTGGAGAAAACTTGGTGAGAGTCCCAAGAGAGCCCAGTCATCCCGACAACGACATTTAAGGATGCAAATGAAAGAGAGAAAAACAGGAAAGATGAAAAAGATCTCCTTAGATTTTTAGACTAATTCCTTTCCAGTCAGAGAAAGGGGAGTTAGCACGTCACAGCCTTGGTCTTGCTTCTTGAGAAAATGGAAATGACCTTTAGGAAGACAAGGACACGAAAGTGCCTAGAGTAGACCCAGAGGAGAGCCATGCTAGAGGCCACAGAATATCAATGGAATTGAGGGATTTTTTTTCAAGGTATATGAAAGAAGGAAAGTTGCCAAAAGTGTGGATCAAATTTCAGACCTTATTATTCCCCCCCCAAAAGACCACAGAGACAACATCAATAAATTATTTACCCATTTACTCATTTTCATATATAGATATTTTCATACATAAGAAAAATATAAATTTGTATTCACGTGTATGTACATGGGTATGTATATTAATATGGAAATAATTGTATTAGAATAATCCACACACAAATCAATAAAGTTGTTAGAAGGAAATTGTCAGGTCTTCACAAATTCCATTCCTTAGTAAGTCAAATCTTTACCTTCATCATCCTCTTTAATTTTTTCTGTGTGGATGGTTAAATTATTCTGAATGAAAATTCATCTTGTTTAATAAATGCTTTTTCATTCATTCTTTTTGAGGTTTCTGCCATGTTCATTTGAGTGAAAAATTTAGAGCACACAAGACCTTACTATATTTATTGCTTGTGAACTAGAAAAAAAGAATTTGATTAGGTAGATCAAAACTATATAATTAAATTACCTTGTTATATAAATGCTAGTTATTATTTTCATAATAATAGCTATGATTTTTATCATGCTTTAAGGGTTGTGAAGTGATTTACAAATATGATCTCACTTTATTATTTATCATCATTGTTAACATATCATCTGAAAATACTCTTCTCCAATAAAGTATTTACTATGATTGTGTTAAAATTACTCTAGATTCCTTTAAAGATATACCCCAGAGATAACCTTATTTGGTGATCTTCTGATTACAGAAAATGGGGAGCTCCCCACTTGCCAAAGAAATTCATTACTATCATTGAAAAGATCCATTTAAGAGGTCCAGTAGAAGCAGGATTCCTTATAATTGGTGATGTCCCATCTTTCCAGTGGCCATCGTGCTTCTCATCAGGTCTTGGAAAATGGCAGAAACCTCAGAAATAATGAATGAAAAAGCATTCATTAAATGAGATGAATTATCATTCAGAATGACCTAACCATCCACACAAGAAAAACTAGGAGGGTGATGAAGAATGGATGATGAAGAAGCCCATTGTCCAGACTTTAGTATACTAGTGTATAGTTGGATGAACATTTATAGGTTTCCCATGTATGTAAGTATACATATATATATATACACACATATATATGTGTATAAATACATTCACACATAAGTTTGTGCATGTGAGCACACATGCACAAAGGGTGATAGAAGGGAGCATGGTGGGCTTGGGCAGGTTGCAAGGGCTTATGCAGAAGACACAATAGAAATAATAGAAATAAAAATAAAGAAATGTATGAATTAAAATAAAATATAATAAAATGAAATAAAAAAATAAAGAAATGTATGAGTTAAAAAGAGGGACCGGGCATGTGTTGTGAGAATGGATTACTGTTGGACAATCTATGCCTTTCATTGGTATCTTCAAGATGTAAAGAGAATATGGGGAAGACTCCCAGCCCTTGGAGTAGAGAATTGATAGCCATGGATGGGGGTCCCCCAAAGGATCACCATCTGAATCACTGACAGATAAACTCATGGTGGTGACCGCCAACCACTGGGGGGACTGAAGACTTTGAGGAACACAGCTGTCACATAAAGTGAGGGCTCCCTGGGGTCTATATGAGGAATGTAGTCCAGCAAAAGCTAAAAAGGAGGAGAAGGTTAGAAGTTGTATCAGGGACAGCTTTGGTTGGGTGACCTCACTCTTCTATCACCCAGGATCTAAAGAAAAATGAAATTGCCCTTTGCTGCTATTCCAGAAAGATGAGAACCCACCAGAAAACAAATCGGAGATCTATGGCGGCTCTCTGCAAACCATGTTTTTAAGTTTGATAAACCGCTGCTGCTTATTTCCAGCACGAAATGAGAGAATCTGGCAACAGCAGAGAGGGGGA